>NC_082679.1:19565000-19645000 GCF_025265405.1 Mesoplodon densirostris | reverse complement strand
CTCGTCCGTGCCTCTGCCAATCTCGTGCCCGCCCCGCCACACGCCCAGCCATCCATACGAAGCAGGCTCTCCTCCCTTCGCCCCTGAGTCTCCTCTCTCCTCTCTCCTCCCTCTCGCCAAATCAGCAGTGCTCTCTCTGCAAGCCAGCCGTACTGTGTACAGTGGGAGGAGGAGGACGACGAGGCAGCGTCACATGGACCGGGCTTCCCCTCCCCTCCCCGTGTCTGGCTGGGGCCCCTATGATAAATGACATATGTCATTCTGTCAGGAGGGAAGGGTGGGTCAGTGATGTATGACTCCGCTGAAAAGGAAATCGACTCTTTGGCATGGCGCAGCTCTTCACCGGGATCTAGTTTCAGAACTCTGAAATGAATTCTCCGACGTTTCAAGTGCATACTTAGGGCAGGCTGATGGGAGGCCTGGGGAAATCACACTTTTATCCTCCCCCTGCCCTTCTGATGGCAAGGGAGGGGGAAAAAAAAAAAAAACCACGGCTCTGCCACTGGATACCTGCAAAAGGCCACACGCGTGTCAAAGTCCCCAGCAGTCACACACCACGGGTTATTAAAAAAATGTGACTTTGGGGGCAAAAAAAAAAAAAAGGAAACGAAATGAAGGGGAGTAAGGTTAGTCCTTTTATTTATTTATTTTTTCATGGCAAAGGGCTGACACAAAAGCAAGATAAAAATTAGCATGTTTGAAGTAATCGTCCGCAGCTTGACATCTGCATAGTAAATTTTAAAGGAAAAAAATGTGTCAGACAGCCCTGAGCCGCTTCGCCCTCCCCCCTTTCATTAGCTCACTGCCAGGGTGGCACTGCTGAACCTCATTACGGCAAGAGGATTTATGAAGCTGAACCCAATGGCAAAGAAAAGGCATCTGTCAATAATTGTAGGGAGCTGCACTCACAGCTTTGAAATCTCATTAAGTATGCAGTTATCAGGCATAAAGATCAAAAACATTACTCAACTCCGACAGAATCTTATGGAGGAACATTAATTAGCAACAGGCCTACAGTACAAAAAAAAAAAAAAAAAAACACACAGACTTCCTCTCACACCTGCCCAACCCACAAACCTAAAGCAACACTCCCCCTCCCGCCCGCAAAAAAATAATTCCCAGCATCTGAGACTGATCAAGAACATGAAACAAGAGAGACACATACAGAAAGGGGGAGAGGGAGAGAAGGGGTGGGAGGCGAGCAGGGAGGGAGGGGAGAGGAGGGCGGGGAAATTCAGTTGAGAAAGCCTTGGCGGTGAGGAGAGAAAAGGAAGAAGCTGTCAAACTTGAGAAGGATGTCAGCACTGGCCCTGATTACAGGGGCCTATGGAGTTCTCAGACCTTTTATCATCCTCACCATCAAAACCAGCTGAAAGTCACCGCAGGAGGGCTGGTGGCTGGCCCCGCTGTAGCCCAGGCCCAGGCTGGGACCCCCAGACCCTGTCCTCGGCCCCTGCTCACCTGGCAGGCCGGGATGCTAGGCCTGGTGCCCAGGAGACAGGCCCTTGCCCAGCCTTCCGCAGCACCCTGATTTCCCAGGCTGTTCTGCAGCCAGCCCGTGAAAGCAACAGCCAGACCCAGCTCTCCGGGCCTCGGGCACAGTCGAGGGAACCACTTGCTGTCACTGCATCTCAGCACCATCTGCAAACACCTTTTTCTTCCTCCAAAGAAGAAGAGGCATCCCCTTCTCACACACCACTTTCCCTTATTTTATTTCTGTGTATGCCTGATTTACAGACTCCATGCCTTACAACACAGCGAAAAACAAAATATAAATGCAGAGAATTCACATCCAAGCCGTCAGGCCAACACCGGGTCATGAGACCTCTTGGCCTTTGTAGTACGTGAGACAGGGCCCGGCTGAGCATGGGGGTCAAACCTCCCTGCTAGGTTGATTCCTGGTTATCCACAGGGAGAAAATTAAATGACAAGGTTCCTCTCCCACCACATCCTCCACCTCCTGCAGGCTATGATGGCAAAGAAGAATTCGAACGGGTTTGGAAACATCCCGCAAGAACTGTGTGCTTGGGGTCTCTGGCCAACTTATGTCCTACGGTGGCCTGGATCCAGGGTAGGTGCATGGAGATGTGGCGGGGGGAGTCTCAAAGATCACTCGGGTTTCTGTCAAACAGGCAACGTCGGCCAACGCCGTGGCGGGATGTGCAACAGTCAGGCACGGTCCTCAGATGCCCCCATGAAAGGTGTATAACAATAGTCATAAATAATAATAATAATAATAAAGCATATATTCTGTGCTAATTTCCCTTATTGCACTATTACAGAAAGGTGGCTTTCTCTTGTTACCCATAAGCACATGCTCCTATGTTCTCTCTCTCTCTCTCTCTCTCTCACACACACACACACACACACACACACATGTGCACACACGGCACTTCCCATAATCCCACACCATGAGGATGAGAAAACCTACAGAACAGCCTCTCCCCTGATCTGAAAACTCCGCTCTCATCCTTCTCTGAGCTCCTCTTCCATTCCTATACCTCTTACTTCATTCCATAGGCCCTTCTGAAGTGTGTACCTCTCTCCCCTCCAGAAATAATGGTCACCTTTTCTTAATTGGCCACATCTTTAAGGAAAGGGGAACTAAGATTCCTAGGCAACCAACCTGAAGACCCTTTCAAGCCAAGGCCCATCCTTTCCAATCACTGCCTCTCCTTTGGAATATCAATGGATACAGCTCGGATAAATTGTCACCTATGGCCGAAAAGAGTTGAGAACACTTGTCTATAAAGCAGACTTGACGAGAAGGCATTTTAGCAGGAGTGTTACAATAAGGTGTTTATATTTTTTTATGCGCTTACCATATTACCTTTATTATGTGTAACATCAAAGTGATTATAGCAATTACATTTAATAGAATTAATTACAGAACTTCCCATCATCCCGGGATACATAATGCATTAGAGGTAAGGCAAAGAAAGAAAACATCTTGATTGTAGTGACTATTGTGGGTGTGTATTTTCCCTGGCAGCAATGCCAAACCAACTGCAGCTTTCAGGAAGAGCAGGGCAATGGAGACGGAGAGCTTTAATCAAAAATGAGGTATATTTCCCTTAACTTAAGTAACACTTTTGCCTAATAATATGTTGGCGCTATTGGACATATAAAATCAATTTAATTTTTGAAGCATGAATCTTTAAAAGGCACTGGTTAATCCACCCAACCAATGTTACTACATAAAGGAGAAAGCACATGGGTGAAAGACTTACAAGCCTTTACGTATGCAAAATAAATTCACTCAAGGCTTCATTAATATTAATTTAAATTCAAAACCCATTTACATTAAATTGTTCATTAAAAATTGCCTATTTTATGCAACATGCATTTCTCAAAGAACTCAGAGGAAACTGAATACATAGGACTAGATTTAATGACGGGGATGGAAAATCAAAAGTAAATGAATTGGAGTCATTTCATGTATATTACCAAACAGCCCTTTGCTCTCCAAGGGATGGGATCCAGTTTGGGGAACAAACAGGCATTCAAAGTAGTTTGCTTTCTGCTACTATAAAGTTGTGAACGTGACCTTCTGGTCTACCCAAGAGGAAGAAGAAAACAAGAGAAATTGGTGGAATGGAAACCAGTCCAAAACCAGACTGGGGAAGGAAGCAGGTACCACCTCAGAATCTCACCTGGACTCAGAGCATGGAGAGTTAGGCTTGCTTTTTAAAAAGTTACATTAGTGAACATTTGCCAGTACCCATCTTGGTCTAGAATTAATAGTTTCTCTCTCCCTATTCACTCCACCCCCTGCAATCCTTTATTCCCAAAGCAAGGGAATCAGGAAGATGATGACAAGAAGTTGGTGAGTTCCTTGCTTTGGCGCCCTCCCCCTTGAAGACAATCTGAACTTACACTGTTTCCCCAACAGCTGTTCTGGATGAAGAAAACACAGTCATAATTAATAACATGTGTCCTGACAGTATGAATTAATAATTTATCATTAAGCCCAAACAAATTTATTCTTCAAGAGCCACACCTTAGCACATTTGAGAAAAATAAGGTAAGGAGATGGTCGAAAAGTCCGGGCAATGTGACCTTCAGAAAAATGCTTTCCCGACCCCCAATACGTCTCTTAGGCCACTCTTGTTGAAATACTAAAATAATTTACAGAATTGAAAGTAATTAAACCCGAGAATCTAAGTGCTGATCAAATCAAGTGTATGTGCTCAAAATGTCTTTTTTTTTAAATGGGGCTTATAAAATATTCAATATTTGGTCAAGGACACTGTGTAATCTTTCTAATAAAGATTCCTAAAAGTGGAGTATGACAGTCATTCAGGCAAGTGGTCATAAGCAGATTATGTTCTATTACTGTTTTTTTTTACTTCCAAAAATGCATAGCATCTTTCTAATCACAAACAGTAACCTGAATTTTTACACCCATGTCTAACGTAAATGTTTACAAATGTTGAAAAATTTGAGAAAGCTACCAAGTCTACGTATCCGTTCCTTAAAATTCAGGTAGAAGACTCCAGAAAGAAAAAGAAATATTCATAGCCATTGTTTAGTAGAATTTGAAAATTAATTTAATGACTAACTGCAAATACTGGAAACTAGAATTAATCTGTCTAGATTTTTTTTTAAAGGCTTACAGACGTTTAAATGCAAGTATCGGGACACTTTATCAACCTAACATAAAATTGTCATCTTATCTTATTATATGACTATTTTATGCACGTGTCAAAAGAATTTAAAAATGACTGCCTGTCTACTGAGTCTAATTACAACTGCACATTATCTGTCTCGATGTACCAGTCCATATCATTGTTACCAAATACAATATATTGTATTCACCTTTCATTTTTAACTTCAGACAGAGAAACCACAATTTGGAGCATAACCAGAACACACACACACACACACACAGTGAACACCTGAGAGGGTCCGGGGTGAGTGATTCCTTGCACAGGCTGCAGGATGGTGGTACAGGGGTGTTACAAAACAGCTTCTTTGAAAGGCCTACCTACCTGAGCTGCACAAAAACACAGAAAGTAGACACACACCCTATTTTTTTTTTTCTACTACAAGACTAAAGCTATTTTTATAGTTTGTCCAGTGACAGGCAGGAATAAAAATGGGCCAGCAGGAAAGCCTCACAAACTACACTCGGCATAACTGGCCTGCTCCTGTTATTGGATTAAACATGGCTGTGGGGCACCAGGACCAGGACTCCCTATCCTCTCCCTGCTCCTTCCCCGCCTGCATCCACGGCCCTCGCCCCAGCCTGGCTCTGCCAGGCACCAGGGAAAGACAAAGGCCCCCCAAAAGGGCCAGGCGCTTCGCCCTCAAGAAGGTGACCCTTCTCCCTCCAGAAACCCAGAAGGGGAGGACGGGGAAACGAAGGGTTTTCATTCTGGGAACTCACCTGGGTTTCACAGCATTTCCCCCGGCCCTGAGCAGTCACCTTTCATTCTAATCAGTTTACAAAACAATCTTTAGTTAAAAAAAAAGAGGAAAAATGCAGACTTGCGAGGCAATTTGGGGAATAACTGCTGATACATCAGTTATTGACTACCTGGCTCCTGTTTACGAGCACGCTCAAGGCAAAACTGAGAACAAAATGACAACATCAACTGCTCACAATCAAGGGTGGCCCTGGAGAGCACTGAAGCCCTAACTGACAGTTGTCAAGATAATGGGGGCACAGCAGCTGATTCGGGAAGCTTCTCTCCCCTGTGTGGATGTCCAGG
Source organism: Mesoplodon densirostris (assembly GCF_025265405.1). Lineage (NCBI taxonomy): Eukaryota > Metazoa > Chordata > Mammalia > Artiodactyla > Ziphiidae > Mesoplodon > Mesoplodon densirostris. The sequence goes on along the minus strand of NC_082679.1, from coordinate 19,639,286 downwards.
GGAATAGCCTTGCCTCCTGCCCTCTTTGTTTTTCTCCTTCAGCTTCTTGATTTCTCTTTTTTTAGAATTTACATTGCTCCTTCCATTTTGTAGGAAAAGGGGTGCGGGGAATCACAGAGCGACCAAAACAGTCATTTTGTCACCTTGCTACAGGGTAGAACGTCTGTCCAAAGGAGAGACATGTGGCAGGTTTGAGAGCAAATAAATTCCCAAGGCTGATGCCGAAATGCCTTCCTGAATGCTCCATGTGCTTCCAAGAGAGAAAAGCTCCTCTCTGGAGCTGCCTGGTACGTGGACGAGACTTAGGAAGGTTGGGATGGTGTTACTTGGACACCGCCAGGTGTGCCATCTTTTAGTTTGCCCATGTCTACTGGCAAAGTAAAAACTCCCAGGCTATGCCACCATGAGCTTATCCTATTCCTTGGGGACCCACAGTGATCTGTTACCCCAGCAGGTCCTAAGGGGTCCAAACCACTTTGACAAAAGTCAAGATGCTTGAAGCTTTACCTTTGCAGTGGGACCACCTAAGAACTCCATGGAAGGTTATTCTCTTTCACCAAATAAGACTCAAAAGGTCAGTGGCAAGTTGTTGTTTGTTGGATTGTTTTTTGTGTTTTTTTTTTTGAGGGGAGGGTGGAGTTTAGGCAATGGCCTTTAATGATTTTACACTTCCTTCCATAAAATGAACAGGAAAGAATAAAACGTGATCTGCTATTAAGTACTGCTTGACTTTCTTTTCGGGTATTTTCAAAAAATACTTGTTGAAAAACAAATGCTACACGTAGGAGAGAGGGAAAATGGTAGCTCTGCCCAAAGGACAGGGGCCTCTGTAACCCCGCTCCTCTGAACTTCTACAGGCAATGGCTTTTGTCCAGCACAAATGTATAGCCCTTTAAAATTACATGCCTGGAGAAAGGAAACTCCTGCCCAGGTTTCTCTTCAGCAGGTGAAGAAATTTCTCTCTCCCCTTTAAGAAGAGACACTAAGCCGTGCATAATTTCTATCAAAAAGAGAAAAATCCTAAAGGGCAGAAATCCGTCTTTTCAGGGATTCTTGGAGCCTGCTTTGGCCTTCTGGAGAACAGTGTTACACTTGGCCTAGATGTAAAAACTGTGCACCTGTGTGCTATGTCTGCACGCTCTCCCCGGCTCTCAGCCCTTTGTGGTTGTTATTCTACCCCCAGACCATTAAAAGGGCCCTAATTCCTATGACATGATTATCCAGGTACCAAAGCCCATTTGTCACCTGCAGCAGAAAATTGAGTTAATGCACAACTAAAGGCAGCCAGGACTGTGTAATATCAACTTGATTACATCAAACTAGCTGCAAACCTAATTCTGCTGGATGACACTGCGTCGAGCTTGTCATCTCCAATCATTAAAGCTGTCAGGAATCCATCAGGTTTACAGCTAATTAGGTGAACACTAATGAAGCTGGCAAAACAACTTTTCTTTTTTTATGGCTGAGCGGACCTTTCAGTTTGGAGGGGGGAAAAATTCTCGAGTCTCCTCAAGGTTGCTGGGGAATGGATTTCCAGTTACCAATCAGCAGACATCTTTCTTTTTCCCCACTCTCTCTCTATCAGTACAAAGCAATCAATTTGTCATCACTCCCAGTATGCCACAAAAGCAGGCATGAACCTTATAACTTGCAGCTAGGAGAACTGAAAAAAGGAGAAAAAAATGGGAAGTTTCTTGTCCATCCAAATAAACAAACAAACTCACACAGCGCACTTATTGGCCTGTGCATACTTATCACCAGCCTGGATGTGGAAGGTTTTTTTTATTCCTCCACTCTCCTAAATAAGTAGCCCTTCAGACATTCCCCCCCCCTCCTCCACACGTCCATTAGGCAGAGGCATTCTGATAAAGTAAATCCAAAACCAGGGTATGAGAAAGAAAAAAAGCACTCATGCTGCCAACTTCTGATTGACCATTAAGCTATTGATGAATGTGCCTGTCAGGAGAGAGACAATTAAATCAAATATGAAACAAAGTCGTTTTGACGGGTCATTTTGATAGAGCAAAACCATTCTTCCAGCTCCTATTAGTAGTGCAGTCAAGTTTTTATATAATGAATATTTCTTAACTGACCTGAGATTTCCTGGCTGGCTTTTTAAAAGGTGCAAAAAGGTTAGTGAACAGGTTGCTTTAAAAAACTAGATAAATAAAGCCAACAGCACATTTCCTCCTCCTCTAATATTTTTAGCAGAAATTTATCAAATAAGAGTCTCAGATTGGCAAGGTGGAAGAGAAAAGATGAAGCAACGGCGGAGAGGATTCTAAACCAAATGTAAAGATGCAGTCACATATGGTTCATTTGATTGAGGCACACAGATACCTTCAAATGTGCATCCAAAAAGGAAAGAAAAAAATCCCAAAGACTGGAAGCAGTCCAAGACACTCCTACTGCCCAACTTTGTGAAGGAGTCCTCCAAACTTTGAGAGTTTATTTTGGGTAGATAAGCTCATTGCTTGAGCTTGGAATTTAAAGTAGAAGATGGGATAGGCAAAAAGCACCAGCCAGGAGGTGACTTGAGAGGAAGTACCCTCCGTACAACCACTACTGGGATTTTCAAACTTTCTAAATTTGGGTAACCCTGAGGACAGAAAGCAAAATCTGTAATATATGCCCCAAACCAAGTCTGTTTTCTTCTACGATTTTCTTAGGACACTAAAAGGACAGTACATTTCGGGGAGAAGAAAGAACAGCATTTCCTCTCTGTGACCCTGTGTGTGAGAAGACTCAAGTTCAGATGCAGCCGGTGTGTGAGCTCTACCGGCAGTGCCGGCTGAAGTGACGGAAATGACCATCACCATCACCCCCACTGCTACTACAGGCACTCCGGGGCAACATGGGTACCATACTTTCATCCAAAAAGGGCACCAGGCAATGCCCTGACCCTTCTCCCTCTCCTCCCTTCTTCCACAAAAGCAAAGAACAGAAAAGAAAGGAAGAGAAGGGAAAAAAAAAAAAAGGAAAGAGAAGAAACGAACCTCCACTTAACCCTCCCCTTCAGGCAGCATCTGAACCTCTGCACATCTGAGTGTTACTCATATCAAAATACATCCTGTCCATATGTGGTCCTCTCAGCAATCCGCCCCAAATCCCAGAAGTTGCACTGACAGGGCCCTAGTGACGTCACAGAGCTTGGCCTCACCATTTCAAGTGATTTATTGATGTTTATTGGGAATGAATAGATCAAAGGCAGCAGCATGATGGGCAATCAATCAGTCATCAAATCAAGGGTGGCAAAGGGCCAGAAACCCTTCTTCCAAGCAACATGCCCCCAACTGACATTATTGCAAAATAATGTTATGTGTGTGGGTTTTGTTTTGCTTTCAATGATGCTTTTTCCAGAAAAGAAAGAAAGGAAAAAAAAAAACCCGGCTCAGTCTTAAAAGGAGTTGACACTCCTGGGGAAAAAAAAAAAAAAAAAAAGAGGGGGGGCGGTGATGGGGAGAAAGTACTCAGACACGTCCCAGAACTAAGTGCTATGAGGACATGAGGATGGGAGAAGCAGTGGAAGGAGGGTGGGGGTGAGCGAAAACAAACCGGGGAAAAAGGAACGCCAGCATCTAACATCGACTTGACAGTCATCTGACAATACCCAGACCCTGTGCGCTCTGCTTTCCACCGCTGTGCCCGGTTTGGGCCCAATAAATGAAGAATCAATCGGATTAGCAGTAAGGTGGACGAAGGGACCCGCTCGCTCACTCGCTCGCTCTCTTTCGCTCGGCAGAGACACCAGGCAGTCCCCCGCCGGCCGGCCGCGGGAGGACACGGAAGGTGTCCCGGAGAACTCAGGTGACCCCGCCCGCCCCCACAGAAAGAGACAGAAGAGGGCTCCTTCCCATTCTCTCCGCGGCCAGGCAGAGAGCTGAGGAGTCAGGGACCCAGCCCGGCTCACTTCGCCGCGAGCGAGCACGGTTCCCGAAGTGGGTGCGGGCGGGAAGGGGCGGGGGGGGGTGCAGAGCGCAGCGGGGCGTCCGGGGGGCGCCGGTCCGTGAGGCGGGCGCACGCACCAGACAGGAGAGCGGCGAGCGAGCCCGGCGCCCTGGAGTTACTCTGCGCGGCCAGAGCGAGAGGGGCGAGGAGCGGGGCAAGAAGCGGGGCCGCCGCCGGCTGGAGACGCTGGGCGAGGAGAGGAAGAGGAGGCGGAGGAGAGGAGGAAGGGGAAGCGGCTCGTACCTGCTGCGCGCCGGGGCGCCTGCTGCTTCCTCCTCGGCATGATGCTCCTCCGGCGACTGCCGCTGCCGCCGCCGCCGCCGCCGCTGCCGGGCTGAGGAGAGGGAGGGAGGGGCGGCGGGCCCGCGGGGGGGCGAGGCGGGCCGGCTCTCAGCCTCCCCCCCGGAGAGCGGCCGCCCGCAGGATGCTGCTGAGCCCCGGCTCTCCGCGTCCCCCCCGCTCCGCGCTCCGCCGCGATCCCCGAACGTGCGGAGGGAAGAAGGAGGGCGGGCGAGGGAGGCGCGGGGAGGGAGGAGCGCGGGGGGAGGAGGAGGCAGAGGAGGAGGAGGAGGAGGTGGTGAAGGAGGAGGAGGAGGAGGACCGCGCTGCCGGCGGATTGGGAAGTTTGACAAATCGCTCCAGAGGCCGGAGGAGGAGGGGGCGGGGAGGAGCAGCGGCCCTGCCCCCCCCCGCCCCGTCCCCAGACGAGGTGCGCGGGGTTCAGGGCCGGGGGGCGGGGAGAGGGGGAGAAGGCGGGCAGAGGGGTGGGAGGAAGAGCGCGGGAGCGGCCCCGGCCGGTGAAGCCCCGGCCCCCGCCCCCGGGCAGGGGGTCACGACATCGGAGGGGGCGCTCAGCCGCCGCCGCCGCGGCCCGGGGCTCGGCGGTCCAGTCTTATGCCCGCTGCGCGGCTGGAGCGGCGGCGTCGGCAACAGGCAAGCTTAAAGGAAAAGGAGATGATCGTGTCACTCGCCCGCCCGCGGGGGCGCCGCGCCCCCGCTCCCGGCCCCGGGCCTGTCTAGGACCCCCGCCCAGTCCGGGGAGGGGGTGCCCCCCCTCCGCCTCCGCCCCGTGCGCGCAAGCAGGGGCGCGGCGCCGGCCGGGCCGAGCCCGTCCCGGGCCGCTAGCTACTCCCGCCCGCCCCTCTTCCCCACCCGGCCTCGCCCCCTGGCCGTCCCCCGATGCCCCTCCCGGGCCGCACTTCTCTCCACACGCCGCGTCCAAAGCCCCCAGCTCGGACCCCCGGGCCTGGGCCCGCGCACCCCGGGGATGCCAGGGCCCGCAGGCGGGCGCCGGCGCCCTCGGGGGAGGAGGTGGGCGCGGGCCCGAGTGGGTGGGGGCTGCTCTCAGACCCCGCGCCACCAGGGCTCCTCCCCCGGGACCCGCCGCAGCCACTTCCCCCAATTTTTTTTTCCGGGCAAACTTTCCCGGGCCGTCCCGGGGTTTGGTGTGGGAGGGGGTGCCTCCAAGTTTCCTCTCCAGACTGGGAAGATCAGGGTACCTCCACCCCGCCCCTCGCCACCTAGGCGCCGGGGCGCGCCCCCCACCACCGGCGCAGGCAGATCCCAGGGCGGGACGGCGACGGGGTCAGGAACTCGGGCACCCAAGCCCATCCCTCGCCCCGGGGCGCCCCGAGAGGGGCCACCGCGCCCTGCGCCCTGCCAGCCAGCAGTAATGAGCAAAAAGAATTGATTATTGATTGGGTGATTGGGATCGCTGAGACTCGCGGCGGGCCGGGCCGGCGGGCCGTGGAGAGGAGGAGCTGGCAGGGCTGCATTGGCTGCGGGGCAAAGCGGGCTCACTTACGGGCGGCCGCTAGGGCGCTGGTGGGCCGGAGCTCACTGGGACGACCCCCCAGCGGCGCCGACTGAGCGGGAGCTGGAGAGGCGCGGGCGGCGGCGCATCGATGCGCTGCGGGCTCGATTGCGTCTCCCTAGGCCAGCTCTTGGGCCGGGAATGGGGCGGCAGCGGCGGGGCCGGCTCCGGGCGCTGCCGGGCGGCGTTGGCGGGAATGCGGGGGCGGCCGCCAGGCCTACTGCCCCCGAGGCGGTGCTGCTCCCGGGCGCGCCGCTGGGGCCCAGGGAGTTTCCTGGGCCCCGCGTCCGAGAGTCCCGGCGAGGGCCGGAGCCCAGTGCCCTGGGACTGGCTGCCTGAGCGCTCCGGGAGCTGCAAACCCTGGCCTTCTTCCTTCCTTCCTTCCTTCCCCGCCCCCCCCCCGCCTTATGTTTCTTTTTTAGTCTCTCCCTCTTCTTCTGCCCCCTCTTCTCTTTATTTTTTCTTTGTGATTGTTTTTGCAAGTTTGTTTTAAAAGTTCACAGGCATGCTTTCTTTTTTAGACTAGGAGACCGTGATCTCACCCTGACGGTAAGATCAGAAGTCTCCGCTTGCCCCCAGCCTAAGAGCTTGGGCTCGGTCCAGACGCCTCCCTGAATGCAGATGTGCCGCCGCCGTCCTCCCGGGCTATAAAGACGTCTCCTGCGCCTTGGCGCGCGCAGGAGCGCTCGGAGTTGCGGGATGCGGACCCCGGGTGGTTGCGGGAAGTCGGAGTCGAGCGGAGACTGGGCTCGGAGGCTGGCCTTGTGAGGCGGACTCGGGGGCGGGGGCGCGGCGTGCAGTTGGTGCCTGCGGCCGCAGAGGCCAAAAGGACTGTCCCTCCAGGCCCGGGAGACGCGGCCGTAGGGCGTGAAACGCTTTTTGCGAACGAGAAAACGGTGAGTTAGCAGAGCCGCCCGTGGCCTCAGGATTCTAGAATTCTGGTTGCGGCACTGAGCACCACTTGCCTGAAGGAGGGTAGGCGCCGCGGGAGGTCAGCTCCTGCCAGCCCCCGGCTCACCTTCCATGCTCCGAGCGCCCACTTAGGCCCGCCGGTTGTAGTGAGTGCACGGCGCTGGGCGCCGCGCACGGAAGGCTGAGAGTTTCGCCCTGGCTTGTGCTCCCCCCTCCTTCTTTCCTTCCTCGCGCTGCTCTCCCAACCTCAGTTGCCTCCGCCCCCTCCCCCTGCCGGCCGCGGCCTGAGCTCCCGTCTCCGCGCCGCCGGCAGTCACCGCCTGATCGCTGCCTCGCCCTCCCCAGCTCAGGCGCCGCGCGGAGTGCAATCCGCCCCAACATCTGTCCGTCCAACCATTGGCGCATCCATCAGTGTCAGTGAGCTGCACATCGCCGCGACAGCCCGTCACGCACAACACGGGCTATGCGGAGTGCATACTGCGACCGCGCTACTTTGCCCGGACACGCAAACAGGGTTCCGGCCCGGCTTGGCACAGTCTGGAACCCGGATCTCTACGGGGATCTTTTAGCCACACGCACTCCCTTGAATATCGGGACCTCTAAACATGACTAGTTTTGCAGGCCATTCTAAGGATGGGACAGATGCAGGGGGACAGTGTCAACCTTGCATTCCATGAAGTTCTCTCTGCCCCTTTTCTGTGCACTGGGTACGGCATGGGAAAGAAGGAAGGGAGGTTTCCCAAATCCGCAGCACGCACAGTATAGACCTGGAAGTTACCTGAACTCCGTGGCTTAAACCCGCTTCAGCTGGGCCGAGTCTGAGGCTGTCGAGGTCGCCAGGCAGGTCTTAGCCAGGAGGTCTCAATCTAAAACTTTGCCAGGCCCCGCCTGGCTGCTTTGTAACGTGGCCTGACAGTGAGGAGCGAGAGGAGGGAAGAAAACGCGGATCCCAGTGAGAACCACGAGCTAGATTTAGGGAGAAATAGTGTCTGGGTGGCAGTAAGTCTGTAATTCACATTTTATTTACAGAGGGAGAGAGAGCAGGGCCATACGTTGGAGAAGCCAGTGCCTTGCAGGGGCTTCCCGGCAATTCTTCCAGAGTGCTGACCCCGGCGGTGGTGGCATGTTCCCCTGCGTTTGCTTCTTGCTTTTCCCTATCGCCCCCCCGCCCCCCCCCCCCCAGTGTCCAGAAGACAGATACCTTCACATATGTCCCTGATCATATGATCAGTCTGGCCGGGCCAAAGGGCCTTTCTTGTCCTCCCAAGAACTTCAGAGGAAGAGCGAACATAGGACCTACTCCTCCTCGGACATCAGCGGGGCGGCTGTCCCTGGCACTTTCCTTGATAGGTCTGCATTATTCCTACTGTGACTGTATCTGTCCGGGTGCCTGGTGAGTTCGGCCCCTCCGAGTCGACTACAAAAGCAGGTCAAAACCTGTGCGTCTGTTCGTTCCGCGATTCCCGAGTTCGAAAGGATACAGGAAACTGCTTTCCGGCGTGCGCCCAGGTCTGCGCGGTTCCGGAGGAGGCCAGAGACGGCCGCGGCGGCGCTCGCTGGGGCTCCTTTCTCGGGAAGGACGGACCACGCTGTAGGGTGCGGGCTTCGCGCACCACATCCAGCGGCCGAGCCGTTTTCACGCTAGACTAGAGGGCGGAAAAGCCCGCGCCGGGCGGAGGAGCTAGAATTCTGTAGAAGACACACTGTATAGAAATCTTTGTACCCCACTCTGAAGAGTTGCAGAGACCATTCCTTTGAAAAGCAACAACAGGCTTCCGCCCAGCACAAGCACCTGGCAACTTCTTACACGCGTGAGTCACGCAAAAAGTAACCCCCAGGCCAGTTAAATCCTCCCACCTCTGGGAAGTGCCGTGTTTCTGGGAATAATTTTTTACGCCCCTAAAAGTAAAAGGAGAAGTTGCCTAAGGGACAGTGGGGAGACACCAAAATGTCCGGTGGCAAACGCCCGTAGGGGAAACTGGCGGCTCCCGTTGCGACCAGGTGGCTCACCCTGTTAAGAGCCCCCAAAATTCCAAGGGGCCATGAAGACAACTTCTGACCCCCAAGATTGCGCCTGGGGCCCAGAAGAACCCCGCTCCTTCTCCGAGGCGGGATGCTGAGCCCTGTTCAGTACAAATGCTTCCAAACGCGGCTCCTTCAGGTCAGGGGTTAGAGGCCCGACTCCAGCTCTCGGAAGTCAAGGAGCCCCAGGCCGCAGTGCCCGGGCCTACCTGAGCGGGTCTCTGCCACCCCGGGGGTGTTCCTGCCCTGGGCTAACCCGAGCCCGACCCGGACAAGTTGGGGAGGTGGGAAGTACGCAAGCGTGGCTCCAAACAAGTGTGCGGTGGAGGGGCAGGGATCCGGCCGCAGCGCGCTGCGTCTGGAGTCGGGAAGTTCGCGCTGGGGAAGGAGCAGGCGGGCCACCGCCGGGAGGCATCCGAGGTTGTCTTCAAGGTGCGGTTGAGGGCAGTGGGTGAGAGTCCGCCGGACCCAAGCCAAGCCGAATGAAGTGTGTCCTCATTTGGGATGGCCAGGAGGGAAAAAGCCTTCCAGAAAGAAGCATCCTTGAAGCTGCCGGTCCAGGCAGAGTAGCCAGGGTAGGTTGGGGATCCAGGGGCCTAAGCCCAGACCTTGAAGAGGGGTTCTCCGTGCCCCGAGGGAGGCGCGGGCCGCCTGGAGGGACAGGGCGCGCTCTGGGAGTCTGCACCCCATTTCAAGGTGTGAGGGCATCTTTGGGGAGCCACTGCCTGCCCAGCAATGCCCAGGGAGGCGGCTCCAAGTGCTCTCCAGCCCTCGCCCTCTTGGAACGCTGGCGCTCTGGTCTGGCCGCTTTCACACTCCTCCTCGCCACAATCTGGGCTAGGCAGGAGGAAGTACCCTGGGTGCAGGGAAGCTGACTGCCAGCACCTGCACACCTCAACCAAGAATTGTGCTGGGGACCTCAGCCCCTGCCAAAACGCGAAGGATTTGGACCCTGGGGCCAGGCCCTAGCCAGGCGGTTAATTGTTTGCTAAAAGTGCATTTACACAGCGGTGAAGTTTGTTTCTCTTTTTCCGGTAGCTTTGTTTTAACGAACCAGATGTTTGTCTGTAAATTCTCCCAAGAACTTTTACAGTTTTGACGTGCAATAAACCTTCGAAAATCGGAGCGGTATATTAATGCCACTTCTGTGGAGCCTTGGGGGAGCTGCATCAGGCGTGCCTGGATGGGAGCTGGAGGCGGGGCAAGGCACTCCTGGAAGAAAAGTAGACATATTGGCCCAAGGTCAAGAACTGGTGTTGAGAATGTGAAGCTACCCCCCCTCCGCTCCCCGCCGCCCCACCAACACTCGGGTACACATGCTCCCAACCCTTCCCCTCAGGCGGGGGATTCCTGCTTTGTAAATTTCTTGTGGCTCCGCCACAGAGGCCTGGCCCAGCTTTGCCAACTACTCTCACTTCAGGTCTACCAATCCCACCAGGACCATCCGACTCAAAGGCAAAAGGACCTTTGGTCTTCCCTGACCAGCCTTGAGGTCCGCTGTCAGCTGGGGCCGGGCCGTCCCTGAACTCCTGGGCATGACTGGGACTTCCTAAACTTTGGATGCAAGCCCCCTAAAAAGCCAGGGCTGGCAGGTCCCCCTCCTTGATGCCTCATTTTTTTCTTTTTTTCCGAGTCGGGATTTCCAGGCAGTTATAAACGTATTTCAAGACAAATACTAAAAACTACGCACCTAACAGGGAGGGAGGGAACATGGTTATCGGAGGGGAACCAGGTCTGCCTACATACCCATCTCCTAGCTGGGTGATTGGTAGGGACTGCTTTCTGGGGTTTCCCAAGACCGGCTGAGGATTTTCCTTCCCTACCACCCCCGGGCTCTCCTCTCCTCTCCACCGGATTTTCAGATATGGGGAGCCCAGTTTAGACTCCACTCCCCTTTCTTGTATAATTCTCTTTCAAGCCCAGTCGTTCACCGAACTTTCAAAAAACTTTTTTTAGGAGACCTAAGATTAAAGAAAATAGAAAGTCTTCGTGGTGCGGTCTAAGAAGTACCGATGTACATTAAGGCCAGTTTGGAGGGCACAATTACCGGCAAAACGCCCTTGGATCAAATCCCACGCGTTGACCTCAGTCGCGCGGGGAATTTCCAGAATTACTCGCTGCAGCATGGCGTGTTTTTTCCCACTCTGAGTGAAATGGATTTTTATAAACCATTTAGGCAAAGCTTAAGGAAAAAAAATAAAAAAATAAACTACACGCCAGACAGCTGCAGCCACGGTGGGGCCCGCCCCTGGCTGGAAGTAAGCAGCTTCTTGCTAGCTCGAAAGCGGAGGTGCTCATCTCTTCCCGCGCGGCTGCAAGTTCCGCGGCAAGAATCGTGCCTGTGAATCACTAGGAGGCTGAGCTCAGGCTCGTGCAATGCAGCAACCCTGGAGAGGAGGAGGTCTCAGAAATCAAACCACCAGGTCTTCTCAGACTAGACAGCCCCAGTGCTGCACCAGTGAGCCTGGTGACCTCATTAACCAGCCGGTGAATTTGCAAGATGAGGAGGAATTTCGTTTCCCCTTTCTCCTCTTCTATATCGCTCTTCTTTTCTATCTGTTATATTATGGTTTTGTGTTTGTCGCTGAATATCAAAACGGGAAAAACCGAGACCTAGCGCAATTCTCAGTAGGGCAGGTACAATAGAGGGACACTATGCCGGGGCCTCGTTCTTTTTCATTTTTATTTCTTGAAACTTGGTGCATATCCCTTGTATTTCCAGAATAGCAGAGCCAGAATTCTTTGGGACACGGTGGCCAGCAGGTTCAGATTCTTTGTATTCGGATGGTCTCTTATCTTGGCAGCTTTGATAACTCCAAGAATTTCCTCCTCCGCACAGGAGCTCTGAATTCTCCCTTCCCTCTTCGTCTTTCTGCCACTTTTCTTTCCCGCATCTCCTTCATCTTCTTTCTTCCTCCTACTCTCTGGTTCCTTTTCGTTTTCTCTTCTATCAGTACCCTCTCAACACCGTAAGAATTCGCAAAGATAATTTATTTCAGGTCTACCAAGTGCTCAGCCCAAAGAGGTCGAGTCCTCCTCCCTGTGACAAGGCAGGGACGGTCACCCGGTGCACAGATGATGAGGGAACAAAATAGTTTGTAGCTGCTGCAGTTTTTGTGGGGTTTTTTTTTGGGGGGGGGGTGAGGTCAGCAATAGGTTGACACTTGATTTAAAATAAAAGAACATGTTAAGAAGTTTCAAAGCTGCCAGTAAAAGCCTGTAAGTGGCTTGTGATTCAGTGCCTCGAGTTGAGGCGATGGCATTGGTAAATGACTCTAATGCCCAAAGAAAAATATTACAAATGCAGCTGTCTCGGCCACCAATCGGGCGCCGCTCTCCTGCGCGGGCGGTGGCTCCTCTCTGGCGCGGAGGGCACCCTCATTTGCATGATAAATTGACCAGACTGGAGGCAGCCAATGAAATATTCAAATTAGGCCAGGGGTTAGAGGTGGAGTCCCTGGGGCGCCCCCTTTGAGCCCGCGGCAGCAGCTGGCTGTACCACCTCTCCAACAGCGCCCTCTGGAGGCGGGACGGCGGGGGCGCTGCTCCCGCCCCAGGGACGGGAGGTGGGGCGGGGGGCTGGGGAGCTCCCACCGCTGGCCTAGAGAACTAGGCGGTCTGCGGTCTCCATGTGGGTCTTGCTCTTGGACCTGCTGATGGATGGTAGAGGCAGGTGGTGACGCCAAGGAGGGGTTTAAGAACAGCTCTAGCCCCTTGACTCCAGCTCCCCTTTCTAGGTTCCCCTAACAAATCTAGCATTTCTGTTAAAACAGAGTGTTTGTTCCACTGAGATCACTTCAAGATAGGACCCTTGCCCGCTCCAGATCTTGACCACCCTCTCCAAAGCACTCCAATATTGAACTTCTGGAGCAGACAAATCCAACTTGCCCTGAGCAGAGGACTGTGAGTCCACGCAGGCCGGGCTTTCCAGGGCGCTGGGAGCTGGGACTAGATTGGGGCACTGTGGGAGCCTGGCCCTTGGGAAAGCCTGAGCAGGCAGTGCCAGTGTGCTGACAACGGGCTTCAGCAACAGAACTCCTCCCCTGGAAAAACACATCCTGGAGGAAGCACCCACACCCCGCCGAGGCAAGAGCTCCTGTGGGTGTGCAAAGGCATGCAAGGAGGGAACGCGTGTACAGCACCGGTCAGGAGGAGTGTGGAAATAAGGGAGTGTGCAAGTGCACATAGAAGGGACTGGCTCTGCTATGGTGCTGGCCTCTGGACTCTAAGGAATGCAGGGACTCTGCAGGTGCAGGGAAGCTGGCCTCCTGGCCTGTCTCTGACTGTGGCTCAGGACTCGGCGGGGACCTTTCTCTGGGACACTGGGTTGGCTTCCATCAGGGACCAGCGGAAAGCTCTTGACTGCTCAGCATTTCTCCCTTCCCACCACCCCCATGGCTCGTCGATGCCAAGTACCCTGGGGCCCACCATGCCCCTGCAGGCTCATATATATATATATATAATTGAAGTATATTTGATTTAAAGTGTTGTGCTAATTTCTGCCATACAGCAAAGTGACTCAGTTATACATCTATATACATTCCTTTTTTATATTCTTTTCCATTATGATTTATCCCAGGAGATTGTTATACAGTAGTACCTCCTTGTTTATCCATTCTAAATGTAATAGTTTGCATCTACTAACTCCACACTCCCAGTCCATTCCTCTCCCCACCCCTTCCCCCTTGGCAACCGCAAGTCTGTTCTCCATGTCTGTGAGTCTGTTTCTGTTTTGTAGATATTTTTTAAGTACAGTTTTTAGAAGTGCAATTGTCTTTCTTTACTGTGGAGTGGTGAGCACACTGCTCTTTCTCCATCTCAACAGGACTTTGAGGCAGATCCCAGCTAAGGACTGCCCCAGGGAGTGCTTGATCCCCACCCCCGCTCCCTGCCAAAGGCAGGTGGTGGTCAGCCAACAGGGAAGTGTGAATTCCAGCCCCGAGGGCCCTCTAGGGCCCTCTCTGGAGACACACTATACTCAAGTCAGTCATCTGCAGCCATCCTCCCCATAGTCCCCATTCACCTGGAGAGGGGGCACCCTGGTCAGGGGGGCGGCAGGCTCTCAGAGACTTGACCCGGGCTGGCTAACTGTTTGTAAATACACACAGAAAAAAATGGTAGGTACTGAATACAAATTTGACAGAGAGTGAATTTTGACTTTTGATCACCTTAGAGATATTATCAATACCTTTAAAATCTGTGGCCCAAATAGGGGGATTAATTCATAAGAAGGCTTTTGCATCATTTAAAGCAGGGGTCCCCAACCCCTGGGCCACAGACCAGGTTCCGGGCCCTCACAGCAGGAGGTGAGCAGCAGACAAGCGAGCGAAGCTGCATCTGCTGCTGTGCTCCCGGTCGCTCCCCGTCCCTCCCCATCGCTCCCCGTCCCTCCCCCTCGCTCTCCGTCACTCCCCATCGCTCCCCATCGCTCCCCGTCCCTCCCCATCCCTCCCCATTGCTCCTCGTCCCTCTCCGTCCTCCCCATCGCTCCCCGTCGCTCCCTGTCGCTCCCCGTCACTCCCCATCCTTCCCCGTCGCTCCCCGTCACTCCCTATCCCTCCTCGTCCTTCCCCGTCCCCGTCCCTCCCCATTGCTCCCCGTCCCTCCCCGTCCCTCCCCCTCGCTCCCCATCCCTCCCCGTCCCTCCCCGTCGCTCCCCATCCCTCCCCGTCCCTCCCCGTCGCTCCCCATCCCTCCCCGTCCCTCCCCGTCGTTCCCCATCCCCCCCATCCTCCCCGTCCCTCCCCGTCGCTCCCCATCCCTCCCCGTCGCTCCCCGTCCCTCCCCGTCGCTCCCCATCCCTCCCCGTCGCTCCCCGTTGCTCCCCATCACTCACATTACCACCTGAACCATCCCCGTCACGCTTCCTGGTTCATGGAAAAAATGTCTTCCACAAAACTGGTCCCTGGTGCCAAAAAGGTTGGGGACCACTGATTTAAGGTGTTTAGGAGTGTTTTGGCTGCCGAGAGGGGGCGCTGGCTCTGGGTTTGCTGGGAATACTTGGGGGAAATAGCTGGGGAAGGGGTAAGTTCAAGTACAAATGGTCCTCCCTACTTTTCAAGAGAATCTTCAGTCCCTGCCAACTTGAATGCCTGGGGGTAGGGTTCCCACTAGGAGAAGGCCTACCGGTCACAGTAACAGTGAGGGCCTGTGGAGTCCCCCTGGCTCTATGGCACATGGCAGGGAGGGCTCGCTTCAGCAGCCCAGCAGCCCACAAACCCTCCTTCCTCCTCCTCAGGCCTCACCTATCGGCCAAGAAAAATGAGACTTGAAAATGGGCCAGAGTCGTCCTCCAATGGGGAAATTTGTCATGGAGACACGCCCGTCTCAAATGTCCAGAAATGCCACCTCTCTGGAGGATGGTCCTATCTGGGGCACGTCAGGAGTCTAGAAGGTAGACAGCGAAGGTGAGAAAGTGGAGAGCTGGCTCTCCAGCCCAGGATGCATGAAGGCATGAGGGAAGGTGGCTAGGAGAAGCACCTATCAGCAGCACAGAAGGGCCAAGTGAGCAGCAGGGCTGCTCTGGGCTGCACGTGTGCACACGGCAGGTGAGTGCAAGCTCTGCCCATGTGATGCAGGGCCTGGGCTGGTGGCCTATAACTCGCCAAGTGACCTCAAGGAGATTGCCCACGCTTTTTGAGCCTCACCTCATTCATCTCTAAAATGGGCGGCTCTCTCCTAACTAAGCAGATTAGGACTTGGGGAGGAAAACTTTGATCAAAGTCAGAGAAGTCCTTTGAAGCTTTTGCTCCCTTGCACTGCCTCCCGGGAGCTTTCAGGGTCAGACCAGGGTTTGAAAGAGGAACGGTGTTACTAGCTGTCTGCTGATGAGCAAGTCACAGCAGATCCCACTTCCCAGGTAAAGTGAGGCTTCCCTGGGATGATGTATGTTGGTGCTTCAGTGAAGAGCTTGACATACAGTGGTTGTCTAATGGTAGTGACCCCTCCTCCAGCCACTGCGAGAGGGGCTGCCACAGGGTCAGACCTCCCTGAAGACAAAGGCTTATAAGCAGGCTGAGGTTGGATGCCCTGGAGGATGCTGCAAGCAGGTGCTTCGAGTGGGGCAAAAAGAAAGAAAGCGGGGAGGTGCGGAAGGCAGGGCAGGGCAGAACACAGACCGCCTGACTTCCTGGGAAGAGTGGGCATTTGTAGGGCGAGTAAGGTGGATTCTCCAGGCCTTTCTGGGAGTTAATTAAAGGAAGGGGTTTGGTGAAGAGCCTCACTGATATTTCTATTTTCCCTGTTAGTAGCGACTGGAATTTGCACCATCCAGGTCAGATGGAAAATAGAAGCCTGGAAAATCTGACAGTCTCATTGATTTGCTCGCCTTGCCATCGCTACTTGAGAGAGGAAGCAATGTGACTTCAAAATTGCAATTAGGAGCCAGCCTGTTAAGGGTTCCTCTCCTGAGCTCCCAGGCTGTGCGGCTCCCAGGCCCACCTTGTCTCATTTCCTGAGGAGGTAGGTTCATTCATAGTTTTGAATCAAGCAGGCAATGCAAATATGTCGCACCTCCTCAGGGTAAGGCTCATAGATGCCTTCTGGCACTTTGCTCTCATTTGGTCAGGTCTTTGAAAGAATGGCAATTTTCTCAATGTTTTAAAAGTATTAACTTCCTTTCAAACATTCTTTAACCTTTAATGTTTTGTAACTTGATGAAAAGGTCATTTTGTTCTGAGGATGCAGCTGTTCCATAATTGTTCAGCTATCAGGGTGAATTCTATCCAAATCCTGAGTTCTTTAATGGGACCCAAACCACCACACGTACACACACACAATATAGATACTATTTTTCATTGTTCATCCGTGTGCATGAATGTGCGTAGGTCTACATATTTGCATCTATGCACACACATATGCTTCTAGAGACTTGGATTTAGATTAACATCTCTACATTCTCACAGAATGACTTCCTTACAGGAAAATATCTATAAAACAACTTTTTTGAGTGGTAAGGTTTGCTAAAGATTGGATGATAATCATTTCTTATGCGCTGCACATGTTCCTGTTTTTTAAAAAAGGGTTTAGTCAATTTCTAATTTAACATTTCATTGTTGTGCCTACAATAAATGCATCCAGAAACCCAGGTGACTTGAGGTGTTTTCTGTCTTCTTACACAGTCACGGGCTCTCCTAGCCATTCCCTGCCACGTTTACCTTTCTAAGCCAATGGAGTCTTGGAAACAGACATCTGGGCATGTTAGATTTATATTTTAAATAAAGTCAATAGGCTCAAATAAGAGCATGAAAGGATTTTATACAAGGAAAATGCATGAAGTTTATGCCTGGACCCACAGTAGATATTTCACTTACTCAAGAGGCATTGGGTGTGGTCTCCTGCGTGTCTGGGTCTGGCCCTAATGATTGAATTTTTTTTTTAGATTTATTTTATTTTATTTTATTTTATTTTATTTATTTATTTATTTATTGGCTGCCTTGGATCTTCTGTTGCTGCGCGTGGGCTTTCTCTAGTTGCCGCGAGCGGGGGCTACTCTTCGTTGTGGTGTGCGGGCTTCTCACTGCAGTGGCTTCTCCTGTTGCAGAGCACAGGCTCTAGGCGCGAGGGCTTCAGTAGTTGTGGCGCACGGGCTTAGGTGCTCTGCGGCATGTGGGATCTTCCCGGACCAGGGCTCGAACCCCTGTCCCCTGCATTGGCAGGCGGATTCTTAACCACTGCACCACCAGGGAAGCCCCTGATGATTTAACTTTTTAAAGATGAAAGATCTCCAGGCAGATAAGGAGCAGTTGGGCAGGATAGCTGTGTCAATTCTTAGCAGTCTCTGTAAGGCACAGGTCTGGTCTGAACTATAATGAATCAGAAAGCACTCCGTCAGATTAACACATTAGACGTAAAAGAGAGAACTGATACTTTTCAAAGGATTCAACTTTTACTTAAAAGCAAACACTTTAAAAAGGCCTCTGGCTGGAATAAATGGTAAAGAAGTAAAGCAAAACTTGTAACCATCCAGGTCATCTGTCTCTGGGGCCACTTCTCCAGAATTCCCTCGGACTCATGTTCACAGAGACATTTTTCATAATAGCCATAACAGTTACCCATGCTGTCTGTTATACATATATGGCGGGGTGCGATTGCTAAGTCACAGAGTATGTATATCTGTAACTCCCAACTGTTTTCCAAAGCGATTACGTCAATTTTCACGCCCACAAGCAGTTTTTAAATGTTCCCATTGTTCTACATCCTTGTCAGTTTATGATAGTATAAGTTTTCTTCCCCTTCTTTTTAATATTTTCTACTCTAGTGGTTGTTTTTACCATCTCTCTGTGTTTAATTGGCATTTCCATGAATGCTATTGGGATTGAGTACATTTTAATGTGTTTGTGGTCACTTGGATTTCCTTATTCATGAGGTGCCTGTCCAAGTCCTTTCCCCATTTTTTGTTGGATATGTTTTCTATTGTTCATAGAAGTTCTTTATTGCCCAGTTTGTTTCAAGTTGCTTTGGGACTGTGGATCAGAACAGAAATGTTTCAACGAGCTCCCTGACTGCATTTCCTAGGATGCTTTAGTCTGCAAGTAATACAGCCCCCTGCTCACACTAGCTTAAGGAAATTGTCTAGTGGTAAATCCTGGCTCAATTATACAAACAAGAAGCTAGATTTCTCTGCCCTCTCTTAGCTCTGTGTTCTCAGGATCATCTCATCCTCAAGGTGTTTTGTCTCATGATTTCAAGAGTGGTCACAAGTGGTAAATGGACCCGCTTGTCTTTTTGTCCACATCCAATAGGAAAGAGAATGAATATAAAAAACCTGTCACTGGCCCACGTAATCTGTGTCCTTCCCTCCAGTTTTCAGGGGCCACTTCTGTGGACAGTAGTCATCACCAGGGAATGCCATACCTTGATAGGCTTAATCCTTTATAGGGTGAAATGAATAAGGGGCGGGGCAACCTCAAAAGGCCACTACATTCACTACCAAGCCTGCCAGGGTTTTAAATTTTTATTTTTTTAATTTGAATAGAGTAAAATTCACTCTTTTGGTATACAGTTCTCTGAGTTTTGACAAATTCATAGAGTCGTGTAACCACCACCACGATCAAGATTTGGGAAAATCCCATCACCCCAGACACTCCTTTGTGCTGCCCTTTTATAGTCAAAGTATCCTCCTGCGCCTCACTCCCACTTCCCAGGCCAGAAACAACTGATCTGCTCTTCATCCCTATTGTTTTGCCTTCTCCAGGATGTAACATAAATGGGATTATATAGTACGTCACCTCTGGAGTTTGGCTTCTTTCACTTAGTGTTTGAGATTTATCCATGTTGTTGAGTATTTCAACAGTCTGTATGGATGTACCACAATTTGCTATTCATGCATCAGTTGGAGGACAGTTGGGTTGTTTCCAGTTTGGGGTGACTGTGGATAAAGCTGCTATAAACATGGACATAGAGGTTTTGTGTAAACATAAGTTTTCATTTCTCCTGCGTCTCAATGTCTAGGATTGGGATTGCTGGGTCTTATGGTAAGAGTATGTGTAACTTTAGAAGAAGCTGCCAAACTGTTTTCCAAAGTGGCTGTTATCATTGTGTATCCCCATCAGCAATGACTGCTTGCTTCTAAAGAGGTCCTAATGGATGTGTAAATGCTTTGCAAAGAGTGAGGGTGCTACCAGGGTGACAAGGTGGGAGACTTCAGAAGAGGTTGTTTTAAACTCAACTCTGGGCTCCCTCCCTGCTGTGTGCAGACAGAATATTTCCATCTTCAGGTCGTTTGCTTCTTTCAAGAGGAAATAAGCATCATTTGCAAATGAGGGCTTCACACTGCCTCTCTTGGATGAGCCATTAAGAGCGAGATTCCATGGCCTTGTGTTTTATTCCTGGACTCACAAAGTAAAATGAAGTACGGGCATTTGGAACACTGTTATGCTATGTGGCGAGAACTAGGCAGAGGAACCCATCCAGACGTACAATCAAAATGTCAGGGGGCTTCCCTCATGGCGCAGTGGTTGAGAGTCCGCCTGCCGATGCAGGGGACATGGGTTCGTGCCCCGGTCCGGGAAGATCCCACATGCCGTGGAGCGGTGGGGCCCGTGAGCTGTGGCCGCTGAGCCTGTGCGTCCGGAGCCTGTGCTCCGCAACGGGAGAGGCCGCAGCGGTGAGAGGCCCGCGTACCGCAAAAAAAAAAAAAAAAAAAAAAAAAAAAATGCCAGGGCTAGCAGGGACCTTAAACGCTCTCACTTTGGACATGATGACCTGTCACATACCCAGGTCCCCAGAATCCCAGCCCAGGACTCTTTGCCTCCCAGATGCAGGGCAGGATAGCTGCGGCAGACTTATCGGTCGCGGCAGCTGTGAACTCAGGAACAGAAATGAGGCTAAATGCTAGGTACACGGTGGCCAGAGCACGGGCATCCCAGCTTACATCCCCCAAGCCTTCGCTTCCTTCATTTTAGTGCCCATTTCTGAGGCACCTCCACATTTCAAATGTCCTGAGAATATGTTTAATTAGAACTTGGCCATACAGCCTTTTGAAATAAAACAGAAGGGACCAGCTAATTATATCGCTCAGCATTCTGTGGCAAACATATATTTTTTAATAAAACACTTTCCTAACCAGAGTAATCCCTTGAGAGGCAAATCCTCATTTATAGGAAGTTTCCCAAAGGGAGTTAAAGAGAAGATGGCTTATAAAGAAAAGAGACAAAGAGAGCGGGGAAGTGTTTTCGAAGAGCTTTTAAAAGATAGGCTCGTTCGTTCTGAGGTTGAAGTCCAGATATTTTTAAAGATGCAAATTTTTATTTCCAATGTCTTATCATTCTTTCCTGTATTTTTGGTCATTTATATATCCCTACCCCCCACCCCCCCCCGCTTTTGATTATTACCATAAATGCCCATATTTCTCATTCTGGCATTTTTTTCATGAATGCAATATTTAAATAAACAGGTGATTTTCTCACAAAGCACTACACATCCCGCCGGTTCCCACCCTCTCCTCTAGCTCTGCGGCCACCCACCCAACCCCCTTCTCTGCTCGTGGGGCAGTGCAGAGTGGAACATGGGACTGGGTGCAGGTCCTCTGCAGCCCAGGACACGGAGGAGGGCCGTTTAGGCCCTGTTGCAGCACATTTCTGGATGCGGTGGTCTGACAGGACATTTGCACTCACGAGGCTGACAGCCCCGGTTAATAATAGCAGTAAGAGTGAGAGCTAATGTTTGCTGGAGTTTACCCCACGCTGGGCAACATGCTAAGAAGTACAGGTATCTTACCTCGTTTCATCAGCACAATACTCCTGCAATGTAGGTGTTCTTACTCCATTTTGCAGGTGAGGAAGGCGAGACCTGGAGAAATGAAGGACCTCATGGCTGTTAGAAGGCGTAGAACTTGCGTTTGAACTCGGGTCTGTCGGCCCCAGGGCTCGGCCCCGACTCTCCACGCCGCAAGGCCCAGGGACGCCAAGCATCTTAGGATGTGCTTTGTGCCTCTCTTCATGGTACGCTGGGTGGCACAGGAGCTGTGCTTTCAGTTCAGTCCTGTGTCAGTTTGGGGTCCCGGCAGGAAAGAGGACACACTCAAATGAGGATGATCCAAGAAGGATTTCCTCAAGAGGCTGATGGCAATGGGGAAGGGATGCACAAGAGAAGGCAAACAGAACTGTCAAAGCCTGAGGCTTGAGGGGAACGAGATGAGATGGTCATTGGTTCCTGGAAACCAGAAGGGGGGCATCTTAAAGCTGCCACCTTCAGAAGACCCACAGGAAGGGGACCGGGGAATGACATCTCCCGTTGCCCTGCCTTCCCTTCTTCCCCTCTCCTGCCAAGACTCCACTTTGGGTAAACCCCACCAGAAGCTAGTTGGCAAGGGTTGAAACAGCCATCCAGGTGGGCCTCCCGGGCCCAGCGCAGGGGAAGGAGAGCGGGAAGGGGTGCGGCAGGAAACCAGCAGAAATGCAGTACCCTCTTGCAGGGCTGTGGGCCATGCCAGCTCTGTGCTGGGCAGGAGGAAAGAGGGGGACCACACTGCAGTGGCTGTTCTCAAGGAATCTTAGGTCGATGGAGGACATGTGTACTTGGCTAAGGGACTGCATGACCCACCAGGTACATGCTGCTTGCTGTGACTGTGTGTGCTTCAAAGGGGCAATCCAGAATCGGCGTGCCACTCCACCTGCAGCTGTTTACAACACTCAAGCAAACTCCTGAGATTGGCCCTTTTGACTTGAGACAAGATGTGTACCATTCTCTCTTATCAAATCTTGCTAAATAACATTTAATTGTAAAACTAGAAAGAAGAAAAGGGAAGTCACTCATCTCCTTGTCCAAAGACGATTGTAATGGTTTGGTAGAACCCCTTCCACTCGCTTTCCCCTGAGCTTTTCCTCTTGGGTTACAGTCGTATTTTGTGTGCAATTTAGGATTTCATACTTTTTTTTTTTTTTTTTTTTTTTTTTTTTGCGGTACGCGGGCCTCTCACTGTTGTGGCCTCACCCGTTGCGGAGCACAGGCTCCTGACGTGCAGGCTCAATATCCATGGCTCACGGGCCCAGCTGCTCCACGGCATGTGGGATCTTCCCGGACCGGGGCACGAACCCATGTCCCCTGCATCGGCAGGCGGACTCTCAACCACTGCGCCACCAGGGAAGCCCTAGGATTTCATATTTTTGATTGAACATTGTCACAGCGTTCTGCCATGTTAGAATAAAATCTTTGTTAAACAGAATTTTTGATGGCTGCATAATATTCCATTGTATGGATCTTATAGTTGATATTATCATTCTTCTACTATTTAGATGTTTAGGTTATTTTCTCTTTTTCATTCATATTATATAACACTACAATAATATACTATAACTTTATGTATAAAGAATTTTTCACACTTCAGATTACTTCTATAGGAGGACATCCCCAAAATAAAATTACTGGATCAAAGGGATAAACCTTTGTTTAACTAGGCGGTAGAGTACCTAGCACCATGCTGGCTGCAGAACAGACAGATTTTCAGCCTTTCCAATGATGGGCATTCATGTGAAGGCTTTTGGCCAATTAATAACTCCTCCAAGGACTTTCCTCTAGAACAGTGTTATAATATAATGCTGGCTACATATGCAATTCTACATTTTATTATAGCCCCATTAAAAAAAAACAGGTGAACTTAATTTCAATTATACGTTTTATTTAACCAATCATAGCCCTAAATACTCACTTCAGCATCTCATCAACATAACATTACTAGTGATATATTTTACATCCTTTTTTCATGTAAACCTTTGAAAGCTGGTGTATGTATTACGCTTACAGCACATCTCAACTCAGACCAGCCACATTTCGAGTGCTCAGTAGCCACACAGGTAGCTACTGTATTGGGCAGTACAAGTCCAGAAGAAGGAATCTACCAGAGATATTTGCCACCCTGGGCATCTTCACCTAGTTCCCAGATCCAGTTACCTTTTTTTTTCTTTTTTTTTGCGGTACGCGGGCCTCTCACTGTTGTGGCCTCTCCCATTGCGGAGCACAGGCTCCGGACGCACAGGCTTAGCGGCCATGGCTCACAGGCCCAGCTGCTCCGCGGCATGTGGGATCTTCCCGGACTGGGGCACGAACACATGTCCCCTTCATTGGCAGGCGGACTCTCAACCACTGCGCCACCAGGGAAGCCCTCCAGCTACCTTTTAATCCCTCCCTCAGTCCCCTTACTGGCCTTTGGATTGAGAGTGGGTCAGGTGGTCAGGTGTAATATGACTTCTGTACCTGGGCATTTTTACCTCTTTCCTGCCTTGCTAACAACAAATCACAGCACCTCCCCACCCCAGTTTTTTTTGGACTCATTCATTCAGAAATATTTATTGAGCACTTCCCAGATGTTAAGCCCTGTGCCTGGCCCTAGAGATACAGGTGAACAAACAGACTTTTCTGGCGAATTAATTACAGAACTTGTCAGTGTTCTTAGGGTCTAGTGGGGAGACAGACTTTAATCAAATAATTGCACAAGTGTGTAATTTCAAACTGTGATAAGTGCTGTGAAGGAAATGTACATTTAAAAAATGCTAACCCTTGGGTCACCGCTTGAGTGGCTTGTCCCTAGAGGTGTTTAGTAGAAGTCGTCCAGCCCCCGGCCAGGCTATCTTGGTGAACACTGATGTGACAGACGAGAGGTGGATGAGAAGCCCTCAAGATCCCCCTGGTCCCAAACATCAATAAGGAAGTTTCTAGGACAAACTCAGCAACTCACCAGTTCTTAAGTCAGTGATTCAATTCATCTATTTGTGTTTCTCCTCTCCAAAAATACTTGAGGTCAGCTGGAACACCAACACTAATGAGGAAGCAGGAGGCAACTCATTCATTCATTCAAGTATCAATTCTTTTTTTTTTTTTTTTTTTTTGCGGTATGCGGGCCTCTCACTGTTGTGGCCTCCCCCGTCGCGGAGCACAGGCTCCGGACGCGCAGGCTCCGGACGCGCAGGCTCAGCGGCCATGGCTCACGGGCCCAGCCGCTCCGCGGCATATGGGATCCTCCCAGACCGGGGCACGAACCCGTATCCCCTGCATCGGCAGGCGTACTCCCAACCACTTGCGCCACCAGGGAGGCCCTCAAGTATCAATTCTTATCGAGTAATCTATGGGATGTCAGGCCCTGCTCCGGACATTCAGGGAAGCAAGGCCAGTGTTCTCTTTGGCCAGACAACACTGCCAACTGGGCACACTTTCCCAGAGAAGATAACAATTTAAAGAAGACAAAAAATCAATGCTAATAGCACTCCTTTTCTGGTTTCTAAAATGATATCGTCCCCCGTGGCCGATGCTTTGAGCCTGGGGCCAGGCTGGGCAGCTTGAGCCCTGGATGGATGCAATCTTGTGAGCGCCTCAAACCTGGCCAGATCAATAAATGAGAGGCAGCACTGAAGCCTGCTGGGTGGAGGGGGGCTGGGTTCAAGGGGCAAACTGTACCATTCCTCTTCTACCCCCTGAAACAGGACGGGGACCCTCCCTTCAGCCTGAGGTCCCCAGGGACAGGGTAATTTCGGCTGCACTTGATGTAACCTATACATCACTGTCTTCTTGACCAGCTCTCAAATTAAACTCTGATGTATAAAGTTAAACAAAAATGAGATAAAAATTGGCAGAGGTTGAAGAGGGTCAAAGTAGTCAAAACACAAGGTAGACTATTGCTCCTTTTGATTTATGTTATTCTGTACACTTAGAAAAAATAAAATTATAAATCTCCCTGAGACTTTTTTCATTGAGAATGAGGCATTACTAATTTATTTTCAATACAGTCCCAGCTTTCTCAACTGGGAGGAGCACTGTGGCTATTGTTTCTTGTGAAGACACCACAGCTCAACCTCAGAAGGGGCCTGTGATGATAAGAAAGCATCCCGCAGGATTAGAATCCTTAGGCAGCAGCCTTAACCAGGAGCCCGTGGCATTGCTAATGGCACAGACCTTGGGGTCTGTTCTGCCTCATTTTCTCATTTAATCCCCACAAACCCCGACGAGGTGAAGCACACAAGAATTTATTGTCCGCCTTTGAGAGCTGAGGACACTGAGGCTTAAAGAAACTGCGTCTCTTCGATAAACATCGGCATGCCTAGTAGGTGCCGGGACACAAAAGTGGAGAGAACAGGGCTTCCCTGGTGGCGCAGTGGTTGAGAGTCCACCTACCGATGCAGGGGACGTGGGTTTGTGCCCCGGTCCGGGAAGATCCCACATGCCGCGGAGCGGCTGGGCCCGTGAGCCATGGCCGCTGAGCCTGCGCGTCCGGAGCCTGTGCCCCGCAACGGGAGAGGCCACAACAGTGAGAGGCCTGTGTACTGCAAAAAAAATGTAGAGAGGACAGAGGCCAGCTCTTACAGACCTTGCCTTCCAGGGAGAGAGCAAATAACCAAGTGAAATGACTAGAAGTAAAGTATGATTAGGGATAGAATGAATTGCTGTGAAGAAAATGAGCAGGAGAAGAGAACAGAGAGGTGGAGATGTGGAAAGACAATGGAAGGCACCATCAGGTTGACGATTTTGGAAGATT
Source organism: Mesoplodon densirostris (assembly GCF_025265405.1). Classification (NCBI taxonomy): domain Eukaryota; kingdom Metazoa; phylum Chordata; class Mammalia; order Artiodactyla; family Ziphiidae; genus Mesoplodon; species Mesoplodon densirostris. The sequence continues at coordinate 19,613,625 of NC_082679.1, read as the reverse complement.
ACAAGGGCAGCTATGTGGATAATGGGGTTAGGTGGGCAAGGGCGAGATCAGGAGGCCAGTGAGTAGGCAGGGATCATAGTGCCGGCAGGACACTGCGGTCAGTTGGCCCAGGGTGGTGGCTGTGGTGGTGAGTGAAGATCTATTTTGAAGGTAGGGCATCTAAAAAGGATGCTTTCTCTCCAGTGGGCTTTCCACAACACAACACAACCTGCAGCCACATCCTCACACCGACGTACATGAATCCCGAGTCAGCTGCTTCTCAGGGCGGGGAATAAAGTTGGGAAAGATGGGGGCTAAGGCAGCGGCAGCAGAAAGCAAGGGTTCTGGAGAGGGGTACCTGGTCCGTATGTGTGTGTGAGTGTGTGTGTGTGTATGAGTTGTGACACACATTACCAAATTCGGCCCTATTTTTTCCAATTAATTGGCAAAGTTAACTTCCAGCCCACTTACCGCTGTTCTTTCCTTAAGCTCTTAGTCTGGCCCTTGTTTCTACCACTCTGCCAAAACCAGTCTCTTCAAGGCCATCCTCATCTTCTATGTTGCCCAGCCTGTGACCAGGACAGGTGGACCAGACATCCAAGTTTCCTAACACAGTGGCATCTCAAGGGGTGCCTGGTGCCTACCTGCCTGGCACCACAGCATGGATTTCTGCACACATGCTACCTCTGCGGGCAGAGGCCAGGCTGAGCTTTGTGTGGATGTCAAGACCAGCCTTCAGTCTGTTTTCCAATGCAACCACAGCGGCTGCAGGGCCCACCTCATCTGAGCAGCTCGACAGGTACAGGTGTGAGGGGGCCCCAGGTAGAGCTCAGCCCTGACATGGCCAGCTTCCTCTCTCTGTAGAGCACCAGCAGCCTTGGGCCAACCTCACCAAGTTCTCTGGAACTTCCTCTGAAGGTCCCTTTCTGTGCTGGCTCTGGGGGGTGTGGAGCATCAAAGGAGGCTGGGGGAGCCAAAGAGCTGGTCTACCAAGGCCACACCCTGGTTGGGGACAGAAGTAGACTGCATCTCTCATTCTCATTTGCAGTTTGGTGTGGCTGTCTAAGTTTTGTCAGATGGAACGCGAGCAGAAGTGATGTGTTCTGCCTCCAGGCCTAACCCATAAAGAGCCCCTGGGAACACTCCTCCATGCCTTTGCCGCTTCCATAAGCTGGACACAGATGATGAGGAGGAGCCAGGGAAAAGTGGAGCCGCAAGCTAGAAGGAGCATGAGTCTCTGAGTGACACTTCAAAGACTGCCATGTGAGCAGGAAAGAAACATCAACTGTGTTGAAACTTTGCATGTTGGACCTATTTGTTACACAGCTTGGCTGACCCTAATATAATTCCTGTTCTCAGGGAGTTTACAGTCACGTTAAAAAGACTCAGTTGCACAATTCTGGTACAACAGTAAGTGGCTGAGAAGAGAAAGTGGGTCATAGAGTTTGGGCTTTCAGTTCTGAAGTCCTGGGCTACAGGTTCCTGGGCCTGTGACCTTCCCATCTAAGCCCTTTTCTGGAAAAGTGGAGAAGAGTCAGACTGAGGGAAGGCACTTCTGGCAGGTGAACATCACAGTCAAGGGCTCACAAGCAGGACTTAGAACAAAAAGATGAGATGAATGTCAATTATCCTCAGAAGGGGAAAATAAGAAAATGGTCCTTAAATACCTAATAGCTTTGGGTGTCACAGGTAGGACAAGGATCAGAGTTCTAGGACTTCTCTTTCTGACCTAACATACCTCTTTAGTTCCCGAGCGTGGGGAGCCCTGAGCCTGGTGTGTGGGGTGTCGGTCTGCCTTTCTCTTCCAGCGCCCCTTCTCCAGGCTGGTCCCTCCAGCTGTTGTCTGGGCTTTAGGGGATACGTTCTTCCTGACTCAGATGCTTGATGAGAAGAGCAGCCTTGCCCTGCTCCCTCCAGAGACTGTGAAGAAGGGAATTTCATCCTGTTTCTGAGCTGAGGATCCTGATGGAGGCTTCTAAGTATCAGCTGAAATTCAGATATGGTCTTTGTGGTCCCAGTTCCCAGCTGGGCACTAACAAGCGAGGCTGGGCTTGTACTGTCTGTTTCCAACAAGCTTGGGAACAGAGCAGGCTGCTCACTTCCAGTTTATAACTGAGGACTCGGAGTCCCAGGGTAGGTCCCTTGTCACACTCCAGCCCACACTGATGGCAGAACCGCAGAGGTGTTCAAAGCAGTTTCCGCCTTGCGGGGGAAGACAGACACGGATACTAGTGTCTCTTGTTGTGGACTCTGCACTGCCCACACACCCTGACTGCACCCTAATTGATGGTGCTGCTCTGGGCACCCCATGACAAGCATCGTGGAGCAGGCACTTAAAAGCTTGGGTCCTGGGGCTTCCCTGGTGGCGCAGTGGTTGAGAGTCCGCCTGTCGATGCAGGGGACGCGGGTTCGTGTCCCGGTCCGGGAAGATCCCACATGCCACGGAACGGCTGGGCCTGTGAGCCATGGCCGCTGAGCCTGCGCGTCCAGAGCCTGTGCTCTGCAACGGGAGAGGCCACAACAGTGAGAGGCCCGTGTACCGCAAAAAAAAAAAAAAAAAAAAAAAAAAAAAATGCTTGAGTCCTACCCCAGCTCCCTGTTTTGACTAGTGGTGTGACCTTGGCCTTCTTACTCCCGTCTCCTCTCACCCCCACCCTCATTCCTTCACAATGATTATCTCACAGTTTTGTTACATTAGCATTCATTGTTTAGTATATAAATATTGCTCACTGTTGAGTCAGATAGTGTACTAGGATAGTTTGATTGTTTCTATCCTTTTTTTTTCTGAAGCCAATTTGCCTGAATTTCCTTGTAAATGTGATTACGTTTTCCCACCCTTAAAACCTCTCAGCAGGACTTTCCACAAGGTCAAACGTATCAGATGTTCCATTGCTCTTGGAGGCCCCTCTGAGTCCTCTGACGTTGCAGTCTGGTTCCATACTTGGGTGACTACACAACTGTCGTCTGGAGTTCTTCCACACCGCCAACCTGGGAATTTCCTTCACCTCTTTCAGCCACTGGATTCCCGGCTTCCTGGAGCTTCTGTCTTTTCTTTCTTGGTTTAACCCCTCCTTTCGATGGTGCACAACCCCCAGTAGCTTTCTGATAATGTAGTTATGATGTCTGGGTTAAGCTGGTAGGGCAAAGAAGTTTCTGCCTCTTTCCCCTCTAAATAATTATCCCACCCCCCACCAAAAAAAAAAATAAAAGGCAAATAAATGAGAGAACAAGAATGCCAAGCAGAAACACATACCATTGTTTTTTTTTACAAAATGAGCTGACAACCATAACCTGATAGTGCAAAGGATGGAACACAAACGAGAGAGGCTCAGGACCTTGTTCTACTATGTTTGCAGTGGCGCAGGAGCCAATCTGCCAAGTGGAACCTCAAGTAGCTCAGGACACACCACACAAGGCTTAGGAGACACCACGCATGGCACAGGGACACACTCCATGGGAGGAGTGTGTTCCCAGGCCCCCACTCATGAGCCTGAGACTTCCTCCCCTATTCTTTTTGGAAGATGGGAGGATGACCCTGTTAAAGGCTAGAGTGAATATCAAACCCAAAGCAGGGGGATTTGGGGAAAGTCTGCTGCTAAGCATAGGCTCCCAGCTTCCTCTCCAGTCTGGTTCATGGAGCAGAGGCAGGTCAGGAGGCCACCTTTTCCTTATGGGACACAAGTTCTAGGAATTTTAACATGTGTAGATTCCTGTAACGACTACTATAATCAGGGTACAGGAGAGTTCCATCACCCACCTGCACCAAATAAACCCACTCCCTCATGTTTTCCCTTATAGACATAGCCTCCCTCCACCCCAGACCCCTGGTAGCCAGTGGTCTGTTCTCCATAATGTGTCTCTTCAAGAATGTCATAGAAGTACAGGAATAAAGATGCAGATGTCGAGAATGGACTTGAGGACACGGGGAGGGGGAAGGGTAATCCAGGATGAAGTGAGAGAGAGGCATGGACATATATACACTATCAAACGTAAAATAGATAGCTAGTAGGAAGCAGCCTCATAGCACAGAGAGATCAGCTCGAGGCTTTGTGATGACCTAGAGGGGTGGGATAGGGAGGGTAGGAGGGAGACACAGAGGGAGGAGATATGGGGATATATGTATACATACAGCTGATTCACTTTGTTATACAGCAGCAACTAACACACCATTGTGAAGCAATTATACTCCAATAATGATGTTAAAAAAAAAAGGAGAACAAAAAAAAACAAATTAAAAAAAAAAAAGAATGTCACAGAAGTGGAATCAAATCACATGCATGTAACCTCTTGAGACCAGTTTCTTTTACTTGGCTCAATGCCATTGAGATTCATCCAAATTATTGCATGTATCAATATTTGTTTCTCTTTGTTGCTGCTACAAACATTTTTATATAGGTTTTGGTGCGAAGATAGATTTTTATTTCTCTTGGGAAGACACCCAGGAGTAGGACTGTGTGGGTCATATGGTGAGTGTACGTTTACAGGTAACGACCAAACTTTTTCTAGCGTGACCGTACCATGTTTCATTCCCATCAGCAATGCATGAGAGTTTCTGTTGCTAGACCTTGCCAGAACTTGCTATTGATAGTATTTTTTAAATGTTATCCATTTTAATAGGTATACAATGGTATCTCATTATGGTTTTAAGCTTAAGCCATTATTTCCCTAATGCCTAATTATGTTGAATATTTTTCACATGCCTGTTTGTCATCCTTACACCCTTCTGGTAAAGTGTCTCTTGAAGTATTTGCCCATTTTTTAATTGAGTTGTTTGTTTTCTTACAGTTGCGTTTTGAGGGTTCTTTGTATATTTAAAGGTACAAGTTCTTTGTTGTACTGAATAAGTGATTTACAAATTTTTTCCCCAATCGATAGCTTTTTTTTCTCATTCTTATCTTTTTTGAGTAAAAACTTTTAAATTGTGATCATGGAGACCATCTTTAAAGTCATTCCCATCTCCCCACTAATATGCACTTATTGAGCACCTGTGGTAAGCAGATTCCTGCTAAGCATTGGGCTGCAGAAGACTGATGGAATTTAGTGCTTAAAGAATCATCTGATGAAGTCACTGCCTTTCCCGCCCCCCCCGGGGTGGGCAGGGGGCTGTCCAGTTTAGACCCTGAGCCCTGAGAGGGGCTCAGGACTTCCTCAGAATCTATACCCTCAACTCTGCTCGGTTCCAACTGGTCCATTAGAATTATGCCCAAGCATCCCCATCTTACCCACACTTGCAAAAGCTGTTTCCTCCACCTAAGTGTAGTCTGCCCTCCTCCCCACCTAGGTCAACCTTGTCTGCCCTTCCAAGCCCAGCCTGGAAAATCCACCAGGCCCAAAGCCTTCTCTGATCCAAAACTTCTGTTTCTTTGTCTGTTGCCTGGTTTGACTATGACAGCTTTTCTGCCAGCTGATTGGGTTTTGAGGATTAAATCACCTATATGAAACTTTTAGAAATGCCCAGCACAGAGCCTATTAGAAAATATGTTTTCCACGCAAGTTGCTGCAAAACCAGACAAGCCCCCAAACCCTGAGAGCCCCTCATTTTAAGGTTCCCTCCCATCCTTCCTTAGAAGCCAGGGTCTGACAGAGGGCTCCACAAGATGCTTTCAATGACAGCAAACCGGTCCGTGTGTAGCCACCTCAGGCAAAACCACAGCACTGTCCCACGAACCTACTGGAAATAGCATCTTCAGCCAAAGGGCAGCACTAAGGGTGGGATTTCAGGTACCTCGGCAAGCCAGTAGAAGAATTTCTGAGTAGGGGGCTTCTGGTTGTTCCAGTGTCCTGCCACAAATGGTAGGCAGACCTGGCTGTGAGTCTCCCAGAGTGCCCTGAGTTTCCTTTTCTAGGATGAGGACAAATAAAAAGCAAACCCCATACTGGAGTCCCATTTAGCAGGCCCTGTTCCCAAATGTCGATTCCTAATACGAAACAGCTGCTGCTGCATTTTCTTCTGGGCGAGTGATTCATGTCTTTGCTCAAAAAAGATAAGCAGAACAAATGTTTACTTAGATGGATAACAGAGGGACAGTTCGAAAACAGAGACTGGCAACTGGAAATATTTTGCTGCGATTTGATCCATGACAATGAATCTGAATTAGTCATATGGTGCTAACTGGCTGGGCTTTCTTGGGTCCAGAGGCAGAGTGTGACAGAAGGCAGCTCCCCTTACTGGAAGAGGCGTGCCGGTGACGAAAGGGCACACGAAGAGGAAGCCATAAAGTTTGCTCAGAGCATGTCAGAGCTGCTGCTTCCTCCCCAGATGACTTTCCCTGACCTTACTTGGTACCCGATCCAGTTCCCTCGCCCAGAAGAGCCATAGAGAGAAGGGGGGCAGAGGAGGGAAAACTCTGCACACAGAGGTCTGGTGCCTCTAAAATCCGTGAACATCTTCTTACACATTCAGAAATTAAAGAAAACATTTAACTTTCTGTGTGTATACATGAGAAAAAAGCTTAAAAAAAAAAATCCAAGGGCTTCCCTGGTGGCGCAGTGGTTGAGAATCTGCCCGCTAATGCAGGGGACATGGGTTTGAGCCCTGGTCTGGGAAGATCCCACATGCCGCAGAACAACTAGGCCCGTGAGCCACAACTGCTGAGCCTGCGTGTCTGGAGCCTGTGCTCCGCAACGGGAGAGGCCACGATAGTGAGAGGCCCGCGCACCGCGATGAAGAGTGGCCCCCGCTTGCCACAACTAGAGAAAGCCCTCGCACAGAAACGAAGACCCAACACAGCACCCCCCCCCAAAAAAAATCCAAACACCCACAGTAATGAATTTGAATCTTTGGGACAGTGGTACCTATATTGACTCACCTAAGGAGGAAACATGTACCTGGAATGTGGAAACCTAAATGTGGGGCTGTAGAAGAGGGTTTTCAGTCTAATTAGGTTAACATAATTTAAAATCTTGCATCCTATTTTATGCCTATACATTATGTACAGTTGTCCTCAAATAAATTATTTAGTACAGAGATCTTAAATATTTCTAGAAGAAGGGAGAAAAGTCAGAGATGTAATTCCATTTTTTTTTTTTTTGGCCCCAAAGAGAAAAATACTATGTTTTGTGAAAAACTTCTTAAAGAAGAGGGAAGAAAAGCTCAGGGAAAACTCCAAACTCGGGTCCCTTCTCACCTCAGGTCAGAACATCTGCTGTTAGTGCTAATGAGTCTGGAAGGATAATTAAAGTCGTAGGGAAGGTGTACATTCTCAGAGCAGCAACGCTGTGCTGAGCAGGGGACGGGGCTGTTTTAACAGCAAACATGAGTGTGGAGGGTGGAGAAGATGAGGAGAACCTCATCTTCACAGGTGGGTTTTTCTAAGCACGTGATAAAGTGTATAAACTGGGTGACATGCTCCCCTCCTGCTGTCCACAAGCACTTCCGGTAGGAGGCTCTCTGGGGCTGAAGCGGAGGCTGGGGGAGGTGGGGTTGGACCTGGGAAGCCCACGAGTGGGTGTCCTTCTGTAATGGAGTGGACAGCTGTCAGTTTTGATGGCCCAGCTCTTTTCCCTCCTTCTTCTACTGATAGCACTTTGGTTTTCCTTGGAGGAAAGTGCTTCTCTCATATTCTCAGTCCGTGATGGTGATGTTTGGGTGATTAGAAACTGCATCTCCCTCCCCCTCTACTGGCCCCAGTTCGAGGGAGAACCTGTCCTCCAGCCTGAATCAGTGAGCTGCCTCCCGCCAGTCCCCTGAGGCTGGTACTGGGTGGTTCCGTGGCCCCATCTGGGCAACTGAAAGTTGGTTGCAGGACTTATGCCTGAATCTCCAGGGATGAGAAGCAGCTTTTCTGCCCAGTCGCTGAAATGAAGGTGTGACCTTGGGGCCGCTGATGGGCATTTGTTTGCCCTGTGTCCAGGCATGCTGCGAATGAGTTCCCAGGACAGAGTTTAAGCCCCTGGCTAGACCACCGTTAGACCTCTCACTGACTCATGCCTAATCCACTTGGATGCTTTTGTCTGCCTGTTTTTTATTGCCCTTGCAACAGTGAGAGTCACATACACCCATCTTTGGCCCAAGGCAGAGCAGGAGGAAAGGCGTGAAGGTGAGGGCCAGATTTAGGTTCCACCTGGGGACTCTGAGCCCTCCTGAGGGAAACTGCAGGGTCCCACTGTGGAAGCCCCTCCATAGCTTCCCCGACATGTCCAGCGCCTGCCTCCAGAGATGGGGAGGCACTGTGTGGCCTCCTGAGACCAGGAGCCATGGGCAGCGCTCACCATGGCCAGGTTCTTCCTCTAAGTCCCGCAGTTTGCCTCCATGGACAGGGAGCCGCTCTCCAGGCTCACTCCGAGCCATCCTCTGTCTGCCACAAGGTGGCTTGAACTGCTCAAGGCAGAGACCAGTTTCTCCAGCTAAATGTCCCCAGTTCCTCCCACTGTGTCCATGGCTGTGGTCCAAGGACCTCCTGCCATTGGGGCCCCAGTGCTCTCAGGCCAGTGTTCTCTTAGCATGTCCACTCGGAACTGATGCAGCTCAACTGGCCTGCTCAGAAGTGAAAGATGCGGCTTGTATCTGGGCCACCCAGGAGGCCAGAGGTAGTTAAAACACCACTTCTGGGCTTCCCTGGTGGTGCAGTGGTTGAGAGTCCGCCTGCCGATGCAGGGGACGCGGGTTTGTGCCCCGGTCCGGGAGGATCCCACGTGCCGCGGAGCTGCTGGGCCCGTGAGCCATGGCCGCTGAGCCTGCGCATCCGGAGCCTGTGCTCCACAATGGGAGAGGCCACAACAGTGAGAGGCCCACGTACTGCAAAAAAAAAAAACAAAAACCACTTCTTACTGTTCCTGGAGAAACAACCAGAATTATCCCTACCAGACCTAAATTCCCTGTGTGCTCTTGGTCCCAAAACCTCAGGACCCTCTCTCCCTCCCTCCTGGGCATTTGTTCTCCCTCCTGCTGGAGCTCTCTGTCTTCCCTGGGTTAGTTCCTGCCCATCCTTTTTCTCAGATCTCAGTTTGAATGGCTCTTCCCTGCCCCCAAACTGGGCCAGACCACTCTGCTATAAGTCTTCATTCATTCATTCATTCATTCATTATGTTGGGGTGTTTGTTGTTTTTAAATAGCATGTGTTGCTTTTCCTGAGCAGGCTGCACCCAGCTGTTCTCATATGAGCTCACAGTTATCTGACTGTCTGTCACCCTCTGTGACTCGTAAGGACAGGCCTGTGTCCCTTGCACAGCACTGTGCTCAGAGAAGCTAGTATATTTACGTGGGCTCTCAGTGAATAAGTGATTGCACTTGTCCTTTACTTCTTATATGCAGTTTTCTCTCTTGTCATTCCTACCAAGTCTTGGCCTCCCTACCCTCAGATATGTGGCCACAACTCACATTTCCCTAAAACCCATTCTCAGGTGACCTCAAAAGAGGGGAGGATGGATCAGGAATTATCTGGAACAGGCAGAGCAATGAAAAGCCAATGATTCAGGCAGAGGAAGGTCTGGTTTGGGAAGGTGTGGTATTTGGGTGTGTCTCAGAATTGCTCTTGGAAACAGAGGGCAGCGGACAGGGATGGTGACAACTTCAGGCTGTCACCTTGTAACGTTGCAACTGAGGGGTTTGCAGGATTCTGGCTGTAGTCAGGGGCGTTGGTGCTGGGGCTCACTCTGCAGTGTGCCCATCACCCTGATGGCTCCATGGGCCACTGATGAGTGTGATTCATACCAGGAGAGGTGATACTGCTTTTACTAGGAAGCCCAAATGTAAAATGAACAGACATCCAGGAGGCCTGCGAGGTTTTGAAGTGTCTGTGCCATAAAACTATATCAAGTATACAGTCTGTTTTAACAATATAGCATGTGTGCGTGTGTGTGTGTGTGTGTGAGAGAGAGAGAGAGAATCTCATTAAATATTTGGAATGACTGCATTTCAGAGGCCTCTGACCATGGCCTTGCATGCTGTCTCCTGGGTGTGAGTATACTAATCTGCGAGGCTGAGTTGAGAGCTAGCGGCTGGAAGGCTGGGAGCTGGGCCAGAATTCATCTGCAGGTCCCTGGCTGGCCCATCGCTCCAGCTCTCCTGGTTGTGTCATCAGAGAAGCAAACAGCATCCTGCCTTCTCCCACAGTGGACTATATATTCCATAAGAACCAATCCAGTTGCAGATCAGAGAATGAGCAGTTTCTGTGGGTCTTTCTGCTGCCCCATGTCCGGGGTTCTCTGGCCAGCCACTATACACCTAATCTAGGGTTTTAAACAATATTTGTTTACCTTTTCCTAAGTATGTAAAGTAATACATATTCATAATAGGTAACTTGGAAAAAAATTATTATAATATCATTGTTATTCCTCCACACAGAGAAAATATATTAGTGCATTTGCATCTAGTTTTTCCTTTTTCTTTTTTTGAATTTGGACACATCACATGGCTGGTCCGATCTTAGTTCCCCGGCCAGGGACCAAACCCGGTCCCAGTAGTGAAAGCACTGAGTCCTAACCACTGGGAATTCACTGCATCTAGTTTTTCATTAATAAATATTTTGTAACAAAACTACGACCTTATTATTTATTTCCATATCTTGCTTAACAATATGTCAAGAATATTTTATTATCATCATCTTTACTCTGTGAAAGCACACTTTTTACTGGTTGCATAGTATTCCACTACTTGGCTATACTATTTATTTATTTAAACTTTTTTCCAGGCTACTTTTATTTATTTATTTATTTTTGATAATTTGTATTGGAGTATAGTTGATTTACAAGGTTGTGTTTGTTTCAGGTGTACAGCAAAGTGATTCAGTTATACATATACATATAACCATTCTTTTTCAGATTCTTTTTCCATATAGGTTATTACAGAATATTGAGTAAAGTTCCCTGTGCTATACAGTAGGTCCGTGTTAGTTATCTATTTTATATATAGTAGTGTGTACATCTTAATCCCAATCTCCTAATTTATCACTTCCCCCTATGTTTCACCTTTGGTAACCATAAGTTTGATTTCAAGATCTGTGAGTCTGTTTCTATTTTGTAAACAAGTTCATTTGTACCATTTTTTATCAATTTTTACTGGTTGAACTGTATTCCACTATTTGGGTATACTACTATTTATTTAATCAGTCTTCCATCACTGGATATTTAAGGTGTTTCAATTATTTTCCAATAAAAAGTAGAAACAAATGAACACTCCTGTAATGGATTTTTGTGAGTGGCTCTGATTATTTTCTTAGGAAAACCTCAAGACCTTTGTGGTACCAACTGGGAAAGAGTCTTTCTCCTGCTCAGGCCACTTGACTGGTAGGGTGTTAGCCCGGAGCAGCTGGAGGCCCTGTTGGCTGCTTTCTGGAGGATGAAGCCACTAGGAAAGTATAAAAGAGGAGGGGAGAGACATGGCTTCCTGATGATGTCACTCAAACACCTGGACCCAGCTGTACCTGGATTTACAGTTCTTTTGTCTACAATGCATTTTATATAATTCAATTTGAGCCGATATCTTTCACTAAACTCTTGTCAAACTCAGGGATGAAGTGCACGGTACTAGGGCTAGAAGTTGTGCTTGAACTTCTACGATAGCAGGTGACCATCCAGCCTCTGAAGATCTTATGAGAATCTTCTTGTGGTGCCTTCAGACTCACTACATTTGAAGTCAGCCCATTTCCTTGCTGAAAAATTTGAACGTTAGAAAGTTCCCTCCCATAGTAGCTAAAATGTATTTTCCTATACTTTTTATTCCTGGATGAAGGCTGGAGAATGTCAGCATTCTTTTTTTTTTTTTTTTTTTTTTTTTGCAGTACGCGGGCCTCTCACTGTTGTGGCCTCTCCCGTTGCGGAGCACAGGCTCCGGATGCGCAGGCTCAGCGGCCATGACTCACCGGCCCAGCCACTCTGCAGCATGTGGGATCTTCCTGGACCGGGTCACGAACCCATGTCCTCTGCATCGGCAGATGGACTCTCAGCCACTGCGCCACCAGGGAAGCCCCCAGCATTCTTACTGAGGACTCCAGGGCTAGTACCTAACTCCCTCCAAAATGCCAGTGATGGGTGAAGTTAACCCATATCGCAGGGCTGGAACTCATGTACCACCAGAACTGACACACAAAGTCTCGCGTTCATACTTGAAACAGCATTACTTCCCAAACCTCTCGTCCTCGGTTTCCCCTCCTTCAGTCTGGGCTGGAGAGAGGGCTTATTCAGCATGAAGCTGTCTTATCCACAGTTTAGCAAATGTCTGTGGAGTCTGTAAAGTTCTTTCTATCATAATAAAAATATTTTAACTTATAACCTCGGAAAGAGACAGGCATGGGAGTCTTTATGAAGCACAGAAATCCAGATGAGCATAATTTGAAAGTAATTTGAATCATAATGAGTAATTTTAATGTAAACAGGCAGGAGGAAAAACTTGTTGGATTCTGATATAGTACACACCCCAAATAAATGTCTTTCGGTGGAAATATTAACGTCAAGGGAATCCAAGATGGTGCAGATGTCAGTGGCATAAAACAGAAAGGATGTTTTCTGTGGCTGTAGGTTGGGGGTTTCAGCAGGAAAAGAAAGGCAGTTATCATGCTATATGGCCTATGGTCATTGCAGATCTAGCTTCTAAATGGAAACCAGGGGCAAAATGTAGCCATTTGAGAATATTGACTGGTTCTTATGAAGCCTGACAGAAAGATGAGCTGGAGGGTTTCTTAGGGAAAGAGGGGTACAGGTATCCCCAGATATCAGGTACCTGATACCCCTCTCCACCTAACATCTGCACTTATATTTACCCAGTGCATCTATCCCATTTGTCCCACTCTTTGTCCTCACTCACATATTTTTTTTCTTTAAATTAATTAATTTATTTATTTATTTATTTATTTATTTATTTATATTTGGCTGTGTTGGGTCTTCGTTTCTGTGCGAAGGCTTTCTCCACTTGCGGCGAGTGGAGGCCACTCTTCATCGCGGTGTGCGGGCCTCTCACTATTGCGGCCTCCCGTTGCGGAGCACAGGCTCCAGACGCGCAGGCTCAGTCGTTGTGGCACACGGGCTGAGTTGCTCCACGGCATGCATCACTCACATTTATTTGAAAGGAACCTTTACATTATTACAGCAGATGTAAGACCACAATCACTTGCCTTGAATAAAATGAAAACAAGAGAGCGTCACTAAAAGCTAGCCTGATGCTTTTGCATGCCCAGAGCTCTGAGCCTCAGGTCTATTCCCTTTTTGTTGAAAAAGATGAGTAAAATGTGAGAAAGATGTTTAAGGTGTCCTGACACCAAACTGAGTCTTTGACTTTCTTGTAATCAGAGTGATTTAAGAAAAAAAAAAAAAAAGTTAAATAAAACATGAGCAAATTTCTCATTGTGGTGTCTACTGTTATTTCATGGGTTGTCCATGTGCTACTTCAAACCTTTTCAACTATTTCTATTACTAAGTACGCCTATCGATGGAGTCCAAGTCCCTCATTGAACAGATGGGATGCTGAGGACCAGAGAAGGGAGGAAGGCTTTCTGTTGTTCCAATAGCCCCCTAACTCCCAGTTCCAGCTTCTCTCTTGTTTCCATCCCTATTTCTGTGATTCACCACAGCAGCTCTTAAATAAATGTTGAGGGAATACCGCATGTCCGGGGCAAACTGGGGCAAATGTTTAACTCTCCTGGAAGAAGAAGCAACGTGAGGGCGGTCTCTCTGCATAGGACACACGGCCGGAACCCTGCAGTGCTAGGCTGCTGGCGGGACTCAGGCCTCATCTCAAAGACAAGGACACTCAGCTCAAAGGACAATCTTTGTTGGCTCCAAGTTTGGCTTCTAGAGTGGCAGCTGCTTCTACCAAGGCACGTGCTGTGAATCCAGAATTTTCAGAAGTAAATCGCCAACCCTCAGAAAAGACATGATTACAACAAAACTTCTCCGTGCGTTCACACTCTGTTCTCTTAGTGTCTTGCTGCAATTTTCTCTGCACTGCGTTTTCATGCGACGGCTTTTGCCTTGGAGCATCCGTACATGCAAACAGATCCTGTCTGATGTCCAGTTGGGCTCCTCCCCAAATGAAGCCGGATCATTTTGTGTTGTTTATTTCTCCTGCATTTTAAAAATGCCTATTGCTTAAGCAGAGAGCATACTTTCAAGTTCAGTGGCAGTTCCATGGAAAGCTGGAAAGCTTCATTATTTCTACCTCAGGGGGTTTCATCAGTGTCTATCATAGGTGGCCTTGGAACAAGACCCTTGTTTCAGAGGCTAATTAAAAATGCAGCTTCCTGGGCCTTCCCCAGAATTACAGAATCTGAATTTTGAGACCCTGTAGTCCACATTTTAAAATAAGGCTCAGAGTCTTGTTCACCCTAAGCCAATGGGTAGACGTCCTTGCAGGGCAAATATTCATCCTCCACCTGGACGTGCTTCAGTATGTGGCTTGCAGGCTTCCCTGGTGGCGCAGTGGTTGAGAGTCTGCCTGCCGATGCAGGGGACACAGGTTCATGCCCCGGTCCGGGAAGATCCCACATGTCGCAGAGCGGCTGGGCCTGTGAGCCATGGCCGCTGAGCCTGCGCGTCTGGAGCCTGTGCTCTGCAACGGGAGAGGCCACAACAGTGAGAGGCCTGCGTACCATAAAAAAAAAAATGTGGTTTGCAACCCCTTCCAGCCCTGGGACTGTGCACTTCGTTCTGTAGTTGACACTAGTTTTGGTGGCAGGTAAAAAACAGTTAAACTGGATTAGATGAAATGTAGACAAAGGGACTGCAAGTTCAGGTACAGCTGAATCCAGGTGTTCAATCTATCACCAGCCAATCGGTCAATGGGTTTTCATTGAGCACCTGCTAAGTACTAAGTCCTGTGCAGGTCTCTGATGAGAGAGAGGATGTCCCTACCTTCAGGAGCCTTTTGGTTTGTTGGGAAGGCAAGGCACATGTTTGAAGAGGCTTATCCAATGCAAGGCAAATAATAATACAAGAAGATGCTCTCAGATATCTGCCATCCACAGGGCAGACCCTGTCCTGTTCATTTACTAACTCACATTCTATTACTGCCTACTTGTGCTGATAACTCAAAAATAATTCTTTATATTCATTTTTCGGTACTGTGCTGAGTTTGGGGCATACAGGCATGCATAGCACATAGCCTTGACCCTCCAGGAGCTCACATTTGACTGGAGCATGTGACCCTTGGAAGAGACCCGGGGAGCTAGACAGGTCTGACTGTGACCCCATGCTCTGGAGCTAGGGGACACAGAGCCCCCAGCTAGTGACTCTGGGATGTGGTGCCCTAAGCCGCGGTTCTGTTGCGACTTCTTGTGAGGAAGTCCTGTCTTATATGGCGTGTCAGTTTCCCGTGTCTGCTGTAACAAATTGCCAAAAACTTGGTGATTTAAAACAACAGACATTTATTCTCTCACAGTTCTGGAGGCCAGAGGTCTGAAATCAGTATCACTGGGCCCAAATCAAGGTGTCAGCATGGTCTTGCTCCAGCAGGAAGCTCTGGGGGAGAACCCATTCCTTGCCTCTTCCATCTTCTGGTGGCAGCTAGCATTCTTTGGCTTGTGGCTGCATTCCTCCAGTTTTCAAAGCCAGCATCTTCAAACCTTTGTCTGTTCCATCTTCATATGACCTTCTCTTCTGTGTGTATCAAATTTCCCTCTGCCTCCCTCTCCTAAGGTCCCTTGTGATTGCCTTTGGGGCCACCAAGATAATCAAACCATCTCAAGATCCTTCACTGAATCACATCTGCAAATCACATCCTTATGGGGTGACATTCATAGTTCCAGGGATTAGGACCTGCTATAGTCCAAACATGCAAACCCATATGTTGAAATCTTAACCCTCAAAGATGGTGGCATTAGGAGGTGGGGCCTTTGGGAGGAACTTAAGTCATGAGGATGAAATCCTCAAGAGTGGGTTTAGTACTTTATAAAATAGGCTCCAGAGAGATCCCTCTCCCCTTCCATCTGTGTGGACACAGTGAGGTGATGACTCTGAACCAGGAAGAAGACTTTCACCAGAAGCCGGCCATGCAGGCACGTTGATCTTGGACTCCCAGCCTCCAGAACGGTGAGAAACAAATTTCTGTTTTTTTAAACTACCCAGTATGTGGTATTTTGTTATACCAGCCTGAATGGCCTAAGACACCTGATGTCTTTGGGGTCCATTGTCCTGACTACCACCCGTGGCTTCCTTGGTCATCAGGCGCAGGCTGGGCGTACACATATTGCCATAAGTATTCGCTCCACAAATGTGCAGTCTTTTGTCCCCTCTCTACCATTTTCTGGCCAACTTCCCCAGGACACGTGTCCTCCTTGCTAGGGAAGAGCTCAGAGTCACAGGTCAGGCTGCAGCTCTGTGGCGTCCCCGGGAGAGGGCTGGCCCTCCCCCTCCTGTTGGCTAGAGGTTTTGCGGAGAGCTCATCATCGCCTTGTCTCTCTCATGTGAATGCCCGCATTCTGTGAGCAGCAAGAGGGTCACAAGTCAGTGCATGCTCAGGGTCAGTGAGGAAACATAGAGAGATTAAGGGGACAAAGAGAGGGCAGGGCAGGGCATCCTCCTGCTGGGAGTTAACCTAGCAGAACCACAGCAAGACAGGCCGGCTGCTCGGCCCTCCCAGGGCCTGGCTCTTCTCTGTCTGAGAAGGGATACCAGGCTGCTCATGGCATTTCCTCTCTCCTGCGTCCCAAGAGCCTGACTCCACACCTACCAATGGAAATACTGCCTTCCTAACAGCCAAGCCAAGGGGCCCTGCCTTGTCCTGAGTCTCTCTGAAGTGTTGCATTCATATCATGATTTCCCTTCTCAAAGCATCTCACAGGATGCTCAGGACCACCACAGCCTGGCCTTACCGTGTCCATTTTCCGGATGAAGAGACTGAGGCCCAGAGAGGCCACCTGAGGACACAGGAAGGGAGAAGGATGTAAAGACCCCAGACTATGGACACCCTGTCTGGAGATGGACCTCCTAGTCTGGGAGAAGCCTGTGTGTAGAAGGGAGAGGAAAAGGCCAGCCCTCAAGTATTTCTGGACACAGCCAGCCTTGGCCTCTGCCCTCACCTCTTCCGAAAACCTGGAGGGCTGGAGGACCCAAACACTTACATGGTTCACACATTCTAGAGGTCTCAGGATACACATAACCCGACGAGGGTCTCCAGGACAGTCCTGTTGGGAATTGTGGGTCATTGGGGGAAGATTTCTACAGATGTATAGGCTGAAGTTTTAACCAGGCCCCTCCTCTTCATCCCCAACCACACAACCCTCCTTATCACTTACAAAGTTATCAAGTTACTGCAGAGAATCAGGTCACCGGGGTTGGGGTGGGTAGAGGCCTGGTCAGGCTTGATCCCCCAGAGAAAGTCATCTGGTTATACAGCCTGGGGTCTGATGGAATGATGAGCAATGGTTGAAGTTTTTTTGGGGGAAGAAGGGAATCTGCTCTACCTGTCCCCCCTGTGTCTGAGAACTGACCCCAGCTGCCAAGACTGATACTCAGGGCCATGTTGGCCTTTCTATCATCGTCTTGTGGAGTGGAGCCAGAGTGGTTATTTGCCCTAAGCTGAGTGGGTCATCTTCTTTTTGAAGGGACTTAGGGTGGGAAGGCTCTGGGGGCCAGCTTCCTCCCATCAATGTGCTGGGGACAGTGGCTTGGGACCCATGGATTTCTCTCTTCTGTCCTGAAGAAGCAGCAAAAGCTGTCTGCAGAGGGAGACAGAGGAGGAGGAGATGCCAGCTTGGGGCCTGGCAGTGTTCCCATCCTCCCTGCCCTGGGTTCCTCCACTGGTCTCTGCTTCCTAATGGCAGAATTCTCTTGGTTGCTTGAGACTGAACGAGTGGCCCCTGCGACTTGCAGCCAAAGGAGCTCTGATGGCGGCTGCAGCTGTGTGGGCCTCTGTGAACAGCACGGCTCCGGGCATGGTTTGGGTGGAGGCCCAAGGACCCTAGATGGAGGGACAGCTGCTTTTCTGACACCCTGAGGTCCAGCAGGGACTGGGGCTGGATCCTGCTGACCCTGAGGTCAAGTACCAACCCGCCCCCCTCATCAGGAGAGAACAGTCTCTGTGGATGTCCTGAATGGCCAAGTAGGACACGCCATTTGAAAGTGGGACAGGATTCCTGCAGGCGGAGGGAAGCCAGGAAAGTCATCCCAGAATATGTGGATACTGGAGAGAGAGCGCGTGGGGCCAGGGCAGGAAGGGGCATCACGAGGGTCAGTGGCGCCAGCGCTTGGCTACCTGACCCTCACCTTGACGTATGCACTCCCTCAAAGTTCCCTTCGGCACGACAACATTCCCCTTTAGACTAGGGAACTGAGCGTCAGAGAGCACGTTTGTCTCCTAGGGATGTCATAACAATGACCACAAACTGGCCAGTTTAAATCAACAGAAATGTATTCTTCCACAGTTCTGGAGGTCAGAAGTCTGAAGTCAAGGTGTCCTGAAGTCAGGGATGTGCTCCCTCTGAAGGCTCCCTCTGAAGGCTCTTGGGGAAATTCTGTTCCTTGCCTCTTCCGGTGGCTCCATGCATTCCTTGGCTTGTGGCAGCATCGCTCCCACCCGTGCCTGTCTTCACACTGCTCTCTCCTCTCTTCTTGTGTCTCCTCTTCCATGTCATATAAGGACACTTGGCACTGGATTCAGGGCCCATCCAGATAACCCATGGTGATCTCATCTTGAGATTCTTAATTACATCTGCAAAGACTTTTTTTTTTTTTTTCCAGACAAGGACATACAGATTCTGAGGGTTAGGACATGGCCACATCATTTTGAGGACCACCATTCAACTCCCTGGAGCAAGGCTGGCTGATTTCCCACTGTCACAAACCTGTGAGAGTCTGAGTGTGGGTTGGAGCCAGTCCAGCCTGAGTGCTGTGGTGTTTGCTGGATCCTGCATGGACATATGGACGTATGGGAGGAGCATAAGGTGGGGACAGAGGAGGGGGAAACAAGGAGATAATGAGCTGCCCAGTGCTGGCCATCCCCTGTATGTACTGAGAGAAACCAGATCTGTATCCTAGATCTATGACTCTTAGAGAAAAGCCAGTGTAGGGGGCCTGGGGTGGTGTCCACACCTTTGTAACTATGTCCCCACCAACATTTCTACAGGAACCATGGTTTACCCTCTTAGGAGACACCCTACAGATCCCACCGGCCACATTGCCAGAAGCATTGGCAGGTGTCAGAGTCTTGAACACTGGGGAGAGCCCTTTGAAAGTGAAGGTGTTGGTGGGTAGGTCCAGGGATACGCCAGGGGAAGGGGGAAGCTCAGGAGCAGGGTGGAGCAGAAACCCTTCTCCTGGCAGAGACGAAGCTGTCTGTCCTATGCCAGGCTGCAGGGAAAGGCACTGCCCCAGGAGGTGACGGCTGAGCATAGGTGGCATTTGGCCAGCAGCCGGGGAAGGCGAAGGGGCTGCGCAGGGCCCTGTGCCCCCTGCATCTTCATCACCCCAGGCTGTCCAGCTCATCAGACTATGTATGTGATGCTCCAGTATGCTGGGCACCCCAGCCCCTCTGCAGAAACAAATGGGGAACTTCATAGGGGATATGTCTGCATCCCCACCACACACACACACACACACACACACACACACACACACACACACAGACTTTCGTGTGATGAGTACAAGAGGGTCTTCTTCCAAGGGTTTCCACACTCACTGCCCCGCACTCCTCCTTCCTTTGCTTTCTTCCCCAGCCTCACCATTTACTCTCTGTCCCCCCTCTCAGCCTGCAAACCAGGAAAATGCACTCTTTCACCCAAACTCAAGTAAACCATCCAGTGCCATAGAAAGTTATGTTCAACACTAGGGAAAATTGAATTTATCTTGGAAATGTTTTATTCTTCCAAAAGTTCACTTTGGCAAAGTCTAATGTATAAAAAAGCGTGAAATACCACCGCTCCAGACGGAGCTGGGTCTCTGCCGAGCATTAAGCCTTGGGTCCGAATCCGACCTCACTCCCATCAACCACTCTCCTTACCTCAAATGCTCATCAGTGTCCCTGCTAAATGGGAGTCCTAGGCACATCTCATCTTATCATAATGTCACGAAACGCATAGAATTACAAATCAGGTTTAAGGTAGAAACCATGACAGTCAAATCTAAGTACACCAAAAGTACATTAAGTATCTGTCTTCATTTAGCACCCCATTCCAACCCCCCGCTCAGCTCAGACCCACTGCACCCAGTGCTCAGACGATACAGCCTAAGACCCATTTTCGAGTGGACTGAAAGATAGATGACAGTTCACCCTGCACACGAACATAGACAACTGTATAAAAGATTTAAATAAAGACAGCACAGAACAGAAGATTGCTGCAAAGCCTTTGGCAGACCCAGCCTTGGGGAATTTAGCAGTTTGAGATTCATTACAAATTTCATCTTTAATGTTATTTTTAGTTCAATATTTTGTAGCGCTCAGAAGTAAATCTTGATATACTGTCTCCTCTCCCCTGGCTTCCTCTCCTCTGGTGTCTGATCCTTCAGTTTTACTGAAACCTAATACGTTTTCAATAACATTGATTTGTGACATCGTAATGCTGTGTGTTGCCATCTCCCATTCCTTGATGTAATGGGGAGAGGATGATTGCATGATTTGGCAAAGTGAGGCAGGTTGCTCTTTATTGTGGAATAAATTGGCATGAACTTGGAGACCGCCCTGCAGCAGCACAGAAACTCGCCATGTATTCTTGCCTTTTGTGCTTTGCCATTTTGAAGGTCTAGCTTCCAATATCACCCCTGAAAGCAAATTGTCCACCTGTCCTCTCTAGAGCCTCACCACCTCAGATACAGATGCAAAGAAGAGGAGGAAATCTTGGGTTTCAATACTTACTATTCAGTTCCCCTCTCGATATGACTTTCCACCTGGAAGCCTCAAGCTGGTTTGGCACCTCCACACGAAATTCTAAAAGAGGCACCTGTCCGCAAGCTGGGGGTAGGAGAGGACCAGTTGACCAGAAGCTCTGTCCTGAGGTCATTCTGTGGGCTCTTCAGTCTTCTTGGGAGACTTCAGGGAGAATAAAGCCTTGTGCATGAGGCAGCTGGCGAGGTGAGAGGGAACGCAGAGAATGCTGACTTGCTTGGATGTATGAACTTGAAGCCCCTGAAGAAGGAACAGAACCCAGAAAATTCCTGTGATTTTGACTGAACTTAGATGGTCATTCTCATTTGTCATATTAGGACAGGCCCTGACTTCTGCTCCAGGGACATGAGGGGGTGGTGAGGAAGGTTCAGACTGAAGCTCAGAGCAGCTTGAGAGAAACAGATATTCGACCCCCAAATCAGGTGACCCGTGATATCTGCCAGAGAGAGACTTCACAGGCAAACTAGCCTTTCTGTGACTTGGTTTCTCCATATCAAAAATGGGTCTGATGTCCTTGGCTTCCTATTTTATTAGGACAGTTGAGGATGAAGGAATGCAAGAACTCTCCTAGCATTAGTGATGTGTTTACGTAGGCAAAAGCAAAAGGCGAGAACTGGGGTGCTTATCTGGGTAATTTACACCTAAATAAAACACAACAGTTTTTTTCAATTAATTTTTATTGGAGTCGAGTTGATTTACAATACTGTGTTAATTTCTGCTATACAGCAAAGTGATTCAGTTATACATATACATATATCCACTCTTTTTTAGATTCTTTTCCCATATAGGTCATTGCAGAGTATTGAGTAGAGATCTCTGTGCCATAGAGTACATTCTTATTAGTTATCTATTTTATATGTAGTAGTGTGTATATGTCAATTCCAATCTCCCAATTTATCCCTCCCCCCTTTCATTCGAAAAGATACATGCACCCCAATGTTTATTGCAGCACTGTTTACAATAGCCAAGACAGCACTATTTACAATAGCCAAGGAAGCAACTTAAAAGTCCATTTAAGGACAAATGGATAAAGAAGTCTAATAGTTTTTAAAGCAAAGATACTCAGAAGTTTCAACTCTGGAACCAAGTGTACCTAGATCATTCAGGCTAGGGATTCGTGGAGTGAGTGCTGTCCTAAGTAACCTGTTGGGGGATGAGAAAGGGGGGGAGACAAGGGAAGAAGCCAGGCAGGGATACTGGTTCAGCCGGAGTCTACTTTCAGGTCCACGCGGAACTCTGGAGTGTTAAAGGCACCACGAGTTGTCCCACCTTGAGGCAAGGGGTCTAGGCTTTTGGATTCCTGTTTTAGTCTGCCATCGGTTGGGCCACCTCCAGGGTATTTCCAGGTGAAGTGACTCCCCCAGGGCTGAGGATGGTCCTCAGGAGATGCGCAAACTCTTACCACTGATATTCACAGTAGCCTGAGATAGGAGCCATGGCCTGTTACAGGTGGGCCTGGCGGGGCACCACTATCCAGTGAAATTTCACTCTAACATTTCCCCTCTGAGCTGAGAGCTACACTCCAGATCCATGAAGGCAAGAAACCTCACTGTGCTCCAGTAAGTTTTTGAACATCTCAGAAGAAAAACATGCTAAGTAATAATGGTTTGGGCGGAAAGGAAAGCTGATGATTTGCAGCAGAATCTTAGGAGAGGAAGGAGAGGAAAGGGTCAACTTGAGAGCAACAGAGGGACGGTTTTTGCCTCTATCCTGTGACATGACATTTTTTCACTTAAGTAGCTGCTGTTAGATTCCATGAGAAAATACGTGTAAAGCGTTTCACACCACGTCTGGCACATAGTAACCACTCAATAAACGTTAGCTTGTTATTATTATCATTTTCCTAAATGGTGAGGTCAAACCAATTAGCTGGGTTTTTCTTTTTCATGAAAACTCTGATAAGATAATCCTTGTGAGGTAGAAAGGCTTTAAATCCCTTGTTAACTGGGATGATTAAAATGCACTTGATTATGCTGGGGCCGTGACAGCATATAGATTTTCTTACATGCCCACTCCAACTGAGTGTGATGGCTGCTATTGTTTGGAAGAATTCTGAGGCCATATCTAGGTCCAGGGAGAGGGGTTTCACTGATTAATTAGTCGTGTCTACCACCCACCCTAGAGAAGAGGTGTGAGCATGTGTAATCCGTGGCATCCTTGTCCATTGGAATCATCAGAATTCATGGCTTTTATTAATCGTAAAGCTCCAAGGAAGCAGAGGACAAGCACTGCTTCTCTCCTAAAGCAGCAAGTACAAGCTTGGGGCTTTTCACTTTGCAGAGGTGAGGTAGGAAGAAGTCCCCAGAATGTGCCACAGGTAAAGATATTTTCTCAGTAGCACCTGAATTTTCCCAAAAAAAGGAAGAGAAAGGAAGAGAGGGAGAAGTTGGAGGAGGGGAAAAAGATCTCCATGATTCGTAGCATCTAATAACTAAAAGCATTAATATCCAGAATATGTGTGGGTCTCTAAGCACATAAATAACTGCAAACAAATAATAAAGAGACAAACATCTCAGAAGAAAAATGGACAAGGCTAGAACTTCTTCAATGAAATCCAATGGCCAAAACCAAGAGCTGCTCAGTTTCACCAGTTGTCCATGACATGCAAAATAAAACAGCAACCTACTTTCCAAACTGGCAAAACTTTTCAATCTGACAACATGAAAGGCTGGGAGGATGTGGGAACCGGGTGGGAGTATGCATTTTACAAACCCTCAGGATAGCAAACTGGCAATCTCTAGAACGACTAATAAGACGTGCAGATCTTCTGCCCGTCCAGCATCTCTGTCTCTGGGTGTGCGCTTCAGTAAAACTTTGCTCAAGGAGTCCCATGGAAGGATGTTTACAGCAAAGGCCAAAATTAACCAAACTGTGCATCACCCGGGAAATGGGTAAGTAGAGAGTGAGCAGACATAGGACATATAGCTCACCTCTGAGCAACAGAGAAGCATCCAATCATATTCACGGAGAGAATAAGGACGGCAAGAATGACAACTTCCCACTCACCTGCACCATATATGTCTTCTCTGAATACAAAGGACGCGACTGGAAGCTGCATCCGTGTGGATAATTATAAGCCTATATGGGAGGGATTGGAATGGGGAGGGTCAAAGGGAACTTTAGTTTTATTTATAATTTTTAAGTTTTTACTGTAAGAACATGTTCATGTATTCTCTGAGTAATTAAGTTCATAATTTTTAAGTCTTTACAGTAAGAACGTGTTCGTGTATTCTTTGAGGAATTAAGTTCATTTTAAAAGAGCCCTGGCTCCTGGACCAAACATAATACAGGAGGGTGGCAGGGTGAGGTCAGACAGACAGATACGCTGCGTGTCCCTGTACCCACAGTAGCCTTGGGGCCCCTTCTCCTTGGTGTCCACTGACTGCATCATTATGGAGCTCCGTCGGAAGCTGGTTACTCAGAGGGCAGCCTGCAGCATCCCTACTGGATACTGCTTGAGGTCACGTTCACAGAGACAGAGGTGTAGGGCGGGCAGGGAGTGAATGCCAGTACTCGCATTACCCAGGCTTCGGGAGGCTCCTGGGTGGGCTCCTGCCACCTCTGGCACTTTGGAGCAGCCTGTGAGCGGCAGAGGTAATTTGTTATGGACCTCCTGCCCTCCTCGTCCACGGCTCTGGATGGTAAGTCTCTCCATATTGACATCTCTGTGGCGTCAAGAGTGGGTGACCCAGGACGGCTCAGAGCGGTTTCTTCCCTGACTTCTGCATCTTTCCAGACTCTAAAACCACTAGGCAGAGACACCTCCTGCAAATCCCTCAGATGCAGCTTCTGTTTTGAGGGCTGGTCAGACCTTTCTAGTCTTCCTCACCACCGTGGCTGCATTAAAGATGGCGGCCCATCCCCTCTGGTTGTCACAGGCTCACTCTCCAGGCCAAGCCTCTTCTCTGCCTGCCAGTCCTCCCTGCGGTCTCTCCTCCAGGCCCAGCCCCTGGGGAAGGCTCCACTCTCTGACTCTCATGAATGCTTTGTTTTAGATTCACTGGTGAAAAACCTCCTTTATTTCCTTTCTCAAGGCTAAGACAAGAGGACTTGACACAGCCTGAGCATTCTTGAGACGGGCCTGGGAGAGCTCAGGCTGGGGGTGGGGACGTGTGTGGAAGCAGTTTCCCTACCCTCTCTGCCCTTCCATGAACATTCTTGTGTCCACCGCCCCTTCCCTTAATTCACACTGCCATCATCTGTGCCGAGCCGAGCCCCTGGACAGGCTTCCTGGCCACCTGTGTTGTCCCCTTCAGCCTGGTTCCTGCACAGCAGCCAGGATCACTGCTTTCAGGGAGCAGTACTAAATCCAAGTGTCCTTGATCATTGCTGTTAATTATTGAATACTTGCTGAGAGCATAGGATATGGAGCGGGTCACAACGAGCTCCGGTATGCATACCCTTAACTGCCACGCTGATCACCACATTGGCATCCAGAAGAGAGGTCAGAGATGGATGTGGTCCTCAGAGTCAGGAGTTCCAGGCTGGAGTGACGCAGGGGAAGATCGTCTGTGGTCCAGGCAACATCTGTGGCTCAGAGTCAGAATGTTTCCCTTCAGTTCTTGACTCAGCTGCCTAGAATTTTGAGGCCACTGGGTGATGTCCCAGGCAGCTGAGCCTAGACTGAACCCAGGTTTCCTATTTCCTCCTGTGGGAGAGGGGCATTGCCATCTGAGTGTAGAGTGGATCACTCAAGCTTAGCCTCTCATTCGTCAAATCACCCAATCAGCAGGAATTTATCGAGGACCCACTGTGTGCCAGGGATTCTTCAAGACTTGCAGGATGCAGATAAGGACACAATCCAACCTTTCATCTAGCAGAAGGGATAGAAATAGAAATTGAAGAGCACAGAGTGGCAGGTGCTACTGGGGCAGAAAGGAAAGGTGCTCTGGGCACACACACGTCCCTCGACTCTGGGGAGGCTCCTTAGCTGACCCCGTTCCTGCATCTCCAGCAGAGTGAGCAGCATTACACAAGCATAGGTGTGTGAGGGAGCTTGGTGCCTTCTCCCCAGAAGGTGCATTTCAGAGAGGCTGAGGTCTCCTGTGAGTGTGAAGGTCGAGGAAGAGCTGTGTGGTGTAGCAGACACGGTAGGAGCCCCACCCATATCACATCTGCATCCTCAAGGATGCTCACATGCGACGTTCCTACTGCAAGCCCCTCGCACCACAGGACCCTGCCTGTACCTGCAGGTGAGGCATCCTGGAATGCCAGGGAGCTTATACCACCAGGAACAGCCTTCGCCCGTTGGGTGGGACCAACCTGTGGCTCATCCACACAGGGTCCCAGCCTATCCCAGCAGGCCCGAACCCCGCTGCCCACAGCAGCCACTTGCTCACGGTTGCCTGCATGACCTGCCTCCCTTTCCTGCCTCCCCCATCACGTTTCCTGGGATGACCTGCTACATGAAGAGCCACACTGGTGCCCTCGTCTAAGGGTTGGCTTCTGGAACACATCACGCAAGCTGAGACAAGACACGTGAGAAGAACCTGGTTTGGCCCCTACCCCACCCCTTGTGTGTGTCTCAGTGGGCCTTCCTGCTCCATTCGGGAGAGGTTCCGGCGCGTCTGTTTCTGCCACACCTGCCGACAGGTCAGCAGAGCAAAGGCCGGCCTCCTTCCAGCCTGGCAGGCCCTGCCTCGCCTTCTGCCGTCTTCCCACCACAGCCACACCCCTTGTTTACCAAATGCTCAATTTTGGTTATGTTACTATAAAAATCAAGCAGCTGGCAATTCCAGCTTGATTAGCAGGTCTCCGGTTTTGATTAGGAAATTACTGTAGTAATCAAGGTTAATTCTCGTTGCAGTGCTCAGCAATAGATTTTGTATTTTGCAGGAAATGGTTTTCCTGCCTGGGATGGAGAACATCTCATGAAAGAAACCTAAAGAGAGGAAAGGAGAGAAGTGCCTCTGAGCGGGATTGAGATCGGACGCCTGCAAGACGTCGCTGTCTGCTCTACCTTCAGACAGGCCCTTTCCTGGGTCAGAGGAGCCTGGACAAGACCTCCTGAGAAATACCAGGTCCCCCACCTTGGGGCTTTCTGAGTGTCTTTGGGAAACTTGGGAAATACTTTTTTGCTGGAACTGAAATCTCCCAGGTGCTGGGGCCAGGGAGTCAGTGCTGGAGATGAGAGGTGCCTTGAACTGAAGGATGTCTTTAAATGCTTCCATGTGAGGCAGAGGAAGACAGCTTCTGTGCAAGCTGGTTGGGGGCAGCCACTCCTCTCCCCACTCTGGGGGTGGTTGCTCTCTCCAGGGAATGAATGTCATCTATGGAGGGAGTCAGGAGTTCCAATAGGTGCTCAGGCTTTAGAGAAAGCTCTTGGGACGGTGGAGCCCTGCAGCTGAAGTTCATTTCTGACTTTGCCCTGGCTCCAGTGTTTGGACTGTGGACCCTGGACGAGTTGGGATAAAGGTGTCCTGTCCCACAGATCGAGACATCAGGCAGGAGAGAGGAGGCGCCCCTCCCCCAGGCTCTCTCTGTGAGCCCATTCCTCCCTGCTGTAACTCCCTGTGCTGTAATCACTACATGTCAGCAATGGAGGGTTTGTCTCCAGTAGGTGACGTTTGATTTCAGTATCTCTTTGGGGATGGATACTGTCAGTCCATAGAGTTCACCTTTGTTGGCGGGGAAGTGGAACCAGAGTTAAGACCGTGTTGGAGGCTCGGATGGGCCCTGGCCCCATCCTACCCTCTGAGTCAGAAGGCAGCTTACAGGGTTGCTCCCCCTTCTATACCATCCTCCAGGCAGCCCCTCACCTACATGTCTATGAGTACCCACCCCCGCACCCCACCCTCACTGCTACACACACAGCTGCTCTTAGCTCCGCCTGGATATGAAGATGAAATGCGTCCCACTGCAGCCCTGCCCCTCACCCCGTCCTACAGACAGTAGGAGCTGGTGTGTGCCCTGCTGTAGATCCTGTGCTGGGAGATCTTTCTCTAGGACTACCGGGTAGGGACAGCAGCAGATTAAAACCCAGGCCTTGCTCTTGACTTGGCCACCCTGTATTCTTGGGGTCTTTGGGGAGGGTCTTGTTTCCTGGTGCCTCCACTTCCTATATCGCCCTTTGATTTCTGGAGTCCTCAAAGCGTATGAGCACCTTTACAAAGTGGGGATGAGGTGAGGTGAGGCTTTGGACCAGAAGGAGCTGGAGGGAACACTCCCATCTGGGATGTGATGATGCGTCTGAATGCTCAGTGTCCCTGTGGGAGCACACCAGGAGCACTGGACTGCTCTGGGGGGAGGAAGGCCAAGAGGTGCCCAAACCTCATTTCAATATGTTCTATTAAGCAGAAGTGAAAAGCTTTTTTTCCTCAACTACGAAATCTGGGTGCCCCCAAACCCCTCAGAGCTCTCAGGCCAGAGCTCTCAAATCTTCATCTCTGTGTCTTTGGCAGCGGCATAAGCCCACCCATGCTTAAAGTTTTCTCTTGTCACCAATGTTCTGATGTGGCTTTTGGAGCAGTATGAATAAGGCCCCATGGAAACAGAGAGCTCTGGGCAAAGGACCAGAGTCCAGAAATAGTGAAACTCTCCCAGGTTTCCTGGACTAAGAGCAATTAAATTTTCACACCTGTTTGGGTGGCGTGGGCAGGAGAGTTGCCAGGGGAAAGTGCAGTAAGGGTGGTGAATCACAGTCCACTCTTCGCTCTGAGCCAGACTGTCACCCAGACTCAAGTCCCATCTAGCCTTGTCTACATCTGATCCATCACTTGTCCATTGTATGACGCTGGACAAGGCACTTACTTCTTTGTACCTTTGTACCTCAGTTTGCTCATCTGTAAAATGGGCCTTGTAACATTATTAATTCAGAGGGTTGTGTAAGGATAAATAATACATGTAAAATGTTTTAACCTTTCAAAAAAAGTAGTGCTTAGATATGATCCATTATTAAGATTTCAAAAGCAACAGTGGTCCAAGAAGGCAGCCCCCAATGTGCAGTCTTGTGTTTGATTCATGTTTGCTGATGAGCTGTTAGCCAGAGCAAGTAACGTGGCCAAGGCCAGAGTCAATGTGGGAGGGCCTGGAACTGGGAGGTATGACTCATCGGGGCCACTAATGGAACAATTTACCACAAATGTCTCTATTGTTGTAGTCTTAATTTTGACAGTGATTATTGGCTTAGAAGAGAAATTCCTTATCATGCTAAGTGAGCACTTTCGTATTCACTCTGGAATGAAAATATGTTCCCAGGTTACCATTTTACCTAAAATTCAGTTCAAACACTTTGTCCACTTCAGTATCCAAATGACTCTTCATCCAGATGTACTTGTGAATTTTCCTTGTCCAGCCTTGTCAGTGGTTATTACAATGTCTGAGTCTTCCTACATTCCTGTTTGCTTGTCCCTCCCCTCCTGTGTCCATTGGATTTCCCCCTTTTCTCCTTCCCATACCTTTTGTTTTGGCCTAAAACACCAGTGGGATGGGAAAGACAGGGGAAAGAGAATTGCCTTGAGGAAGACGATCTCTCAGCGGTAGACAGAGAATCGAAGGGCCATACCCTTCTCTGTGGGCTGTTAGATACTAGAAAAAAGGAGTTATTCTGAAGTGTATTTCCCAGACTAAATTTTACAGACTTGCTTAGTCCTAGGCAGATTTTCCTTGGTAGACCCGTCAGCAGAGCAAAGCACCATCATGTTGGCGCCTTGTTGAAGTTGCCGCCATATTGCCCTGCGATACTACTGTTGAATCAGAACCCAAGAACAGTGGCTTTTGGCATTGTCTTTCTGTTAGTGATGGCAGTTGATGTCATTTTGCCACACAAAATTATAAGCAAAATGGATGTTTTGGGTCAGAGTGCAGCAGGGAATATATAGCTGCATTTCCTTCAATAAATCTGCCCTCTTTTGCCTGGACAAAGACATACAACCTATAGTGATTGACGTTTTCACCACTAAATTATGCTATGTCTGTTTTTCAAAGAAATGTCTCCATTCCAAAATTAGCTACCCATCAACATAACATAAAATAACTTGAACACGGTGTCATTTCACAAAGATATTGATTCATGCAGACTTACTGGATTAATAACTGGTTTCCCATAAAAGGGAGTAGTCACTATGTCTTTGGGAGACAGAAAAAATATACACTTTAGAACAAAGTATATTGGTACATTTAAGCCTGATTGCTGAGCTCAAATAAACAGAACAGTTTTCAGAGGCAACATTGCCAATGAAGAGAGAGGTGACACAATGCAACTTACAAATGAATCCAGGGGTGATGGAAAGCTAATAAAAAAAGACAACTATTTATTTATTTGGGGCCTTTGATTTTACTCTATTGGATTACACAAAGCTTTAATTTTTCACCGCAGTCAATCTGTATAAAAGTTCAACTGATTGGAGCATATATTTAATTCCCAAATGCCTTTTCTTTCAACCCCTACTTCTTCAGAGTTGGACAACCTCTGGTGTCCCGAGTATCAAAGAGGCTTGGCTTATGTTGGAGCAACCAGACCAGGGGGGACATCTGCAGGCAATAGGTGATTTACTCAGCTCCCAATGACAGCCAATCCACTTTTGCCTCCTTGAGGACTGGGTTTGCCAATAGGTGGAGAAAATATGTTTCTTTGCATTTTTTTAAAGTGTGCTTTCTTCAATGGAGTTCCGTGGTCATAAAGTAATTGAAATTAGTCTTCCTAGTCACTAATCTAACAAAGTATCCCAGGGCATTTAGATAACATTCCAACACCTTAGCATAGGTTCCACAGGATTTGGCTCAGTTTGCTTTTCTAGACGCACCTCTTTCTGCCCTTCTGCTTGCCACGTCCAGGTTGGTCTTGCTTGTCCCTTGAATGTTTCATGCTGACATCCACCCTGGCCCTTCTATTTGGACTCTTTTTCAGCTTTTCCCATTGCTGCATCCTTTTTTTTTTTTTTTTTCATTGGATCTCTGTTCCTCAGAGATGCCTTCCCTGACCATGTCATTTTCTAGAAAAATATCTGCCTCTTCATCATCCAGTTTTATTTCATTATGGCATTTTTTTATGGTCATCTCCTCCCCTTGGAATGTAAACTCCTTGGGGACAAGCAGGGGCTTTCTTGGTCTTGCTGATGGCTCTGTTCCTGTGGCCCCACACGGTGCTGGGACACAGAAGGCACTCAATTACTGAATGGATACATTTCTGGGAGGAAGATGCAGAAACGGAAAGTTTTCATCTTGACTCGGTTCCAACTTCCTGTCATATCATTGTAGGATAATTATCATCTTTGAATTTCAGTTTCTCTACCTTTAAATAAAGAGAGTGGTGTTTCTTGGCTGCCCAGAAATGGTGCAAAGATGAACTATTGTAAAACAGAACAGAACAAAGCTATTTATTTATTTATTTATTTATTTATTTGCCCTTAAGGCACTTTTCTGGATTATTCATAACAGGATCAAAGGCTAGGAGTTTATTAATCTAGAAAACCAGCTGACTTTGGCCGTGAGGCCACATCTTATCTGACGATTGAAGTCTCTCTGGCTGGTGAGGCATCCCTTTGGAAATGCCTGTGGGAGCTTCCACAACTCCAACAACCCGTTTTTTTCAATTTATCTTCTGGTGCTGAAACAGATCTCTGTTTCTGCCACTGAACACTAGATTAAGTAGTTGTATTAAAAATGAATATTTTAAAGCATGAGAATCACAAACATGAGCTGGCCACCCAAGGAGAGACATGTGCAAAGGAGACCCAGAAGGGACTGCAGATTCAGGGTCCCATTTCGTGTTTGTTTCTTGGTGTAGCTGACTGAGTGAGCTGGCAGGTAGAGTGGGCTTGCTACCTCACCCATTGCTTTTCTCTCTCTGGTCCCTATACTGCCCAAGTAGGTGTGCATTGGCCTCAGTCCAACAGTGGTAACCCCCCTGTAGTTTCAGGTCGTTCCAGATGACCGGAGCTTGAGAAATCCTCTGGAGAGTGGTACAGACAGCTGGTGGACCCCCACATCCTGGGAGGGCTTGCTAAGTGCTGTCCCATCTGAAGGCAGCTGAGGTGACGGCTCACTTGGACATCTGTCTCCATGTAAGAGAGGTCTCAGTGCTCCAGGGACAGCCTCAGATTCCCTCTCTTCTGATGCTGGGAAAGCCTTGCTCACCTGACTCGTGGGTTATCAAACCCGAAATATCTAAGGCAGCAGTTCAGCAGGATCTAATTTGCAGAACCTGGAAATAATCTTGTAAAACTGGTACCAAAAATCTCCTGTTGCCGCTGACTTTGGATGCTATGAAATCAAGTAGTATTTATTGAACAGTCCCTAATTTCTGTCCTTACCTTGTAGGTCCAAAGCAGTTCTAGAGGTCTCTCCAGACAAAAGGCCTGGACTTGGCACCTTTAGCTGTCACTCAGCTTTGCATGGCTTTCCACTGTGTTCTACCTTGAGACAATGAAGATTTTTTTAAAAACACTGGATGCTGGCTCCAGTGTGCAATTAGATAAGTGTGAAGCTGATTTAATCCAGTGCATAATTCCAGGGGAATGAGAGAAAGGGGAAAGGAGGAGACGGCTCCAGGGAGGAGAAGCCCCAGGAGGGTAATCTCAGCCATTCCCACACGTGGCCCGCTGGCGCTGGCTCAGGAACCAACCGCCTCTCCAATTTTTTGACCCTTGCTTCCTTGTTTGTTCCCAACACCCACCCCTGCGGTGACTTGGTAATTTCCATTCCATCCTTGCTGAAGATAAAAGACACCATGGGCGGGATCCATGAATAAAAGTCGTTATTTATCGATGCCAGTTTTGGGGAACATTTTTCCTTCTGATTCATGAGCCACTTTTCTACATTCGAAAAGCAGTTCATAAATCGTTCAGCACCGGCAGAAATTAATAATAATGAATCCATTTACATAAAATAGTCTCATCCTGCCAGGTGCTGATAATATTGGAAGCTAGAACCTCATTGAGAAGCTGGATGGCATGCGGGTGTGTGTTTCCCACACATCAGAACTCATGCCTTTTATTTTTGAGCTTAACCAAAAGTTTAATTATTGATTACTATTTGCTATTACTATTTGATTACTATTGACTACTATTTGCTATTTGGACATGCTATTTGAAAAAATAGAAAAAGATAAAAATAAGAGAAATAATTCAGTATCTTAAGAAGATAGTTATAAGCCGTGTAAGGGTTCATGTCTGGTCAAATTAGCAGTTCTGAAAAATGCATCAATCTACAGAGTCATTAATTCCCAGGAGAGACCATCACTGTTTGACTACACACACACACACACACACACACACACACACACACGTGCACATGTCAATACACACAGAGCTCCTGGAGCAGTAAAATGAAGGCAATGTCAGTGGGTTGATTTATCATAAACTGTTTTTCCAGAGCAATGACAAGGGGCACAAATTCTCATGGTTATTAGTAGGTCTCCTGTCAAAAGACAGTACTGGGATCAAAAGAGCTGGCATGGCATCCAGATGAGCCAGACTAAATCGAGTGCTTGCCTAGAGCAGAGGACCACACTCTACAGAATGGACTGGACACTCGGGCAACATTTTTGTTCTGTTCTGTTTGACTTTTCCTCTCTTCAGAGACAGAGGGTTAAGTCCGCACATTCCTTAGCTCTAAGAGCTGTATTATCACTGGTCTGTACATGGTCCCTGTCTTGTGTTGTGTGTTTTATTCCCCTTCGACCGCTTGTTCTACTCCTTACAGGAAACTGTTGAATTTTTTTTCAAGTGCATTTTTGTTGAGTTTGCATGTATTTTTAACTTACGTAAATGATATTGTTCTTTATCTCATTCTGTATCTTTCTTGTTTCACAAGCACCATGATTCTGACATGTACCTGTGTTGCCCTGTGAACACACAATCTAATGCTTCTGGTCCTATTGTCATCTGGATAATGATGCCCATCCATTCTCCCGGGAGACGGTGCCCAGATTGCAATTGGGTTGCACTGCTGCTAGCAGCGTCCTTTGGGATGAGGGCGAGGGTTTCTTTGGGATACGTGTCCAGCAGCAGAGTTGCTGGGTTAGAGTGTGTACATATAGTCAGTTTGAGAAGGTGGGACCAGATGCTGTCTCCACTGCCACCAGCAGTGACAAGAGTCCCATATGCCTGCCAACACATGGCATTATCCAGCTGTCTATTTTGCCATTCGAAAAGGTGTGAAGTGCTATCTTGTCTTAATGGCATTTTTCTAATTACTAATAAATGTGAGCACATCTCTTTATATGCTTATTAATTAGCCTTTTTAATCTCTCTGCAAGTTGCCTAAATATAGCCTTTGTACATTTATTTTTCCTTCTGGGGCTGCTATCCTCTTCTTATTAATTTATAGGAGTTCCTTGTCAGTTTTGGACATCATAACGATCTCCTCTTATTCCATCATTGTCCATTAGCTGTTTGTAGTGTCTTCAGTTGAACAGAATTTCTTTTTTTTCTTTTTTTTTGTGGTACGCGGGCCTCTCACTGTTGTGGCCTCTCCCGTTGCGAAGCACAGGCTCCAGACGCGCAGGCTCAGCGGCCATGGCTCACGGGCCCAGCTGCTCCACGGCATGTGGGATCTTCCCGGACCGGGGCATGAACCCGTGTCCCCTGCATCGGCAGGCGGACTCTCAACCACTGTGCCACCGGGGAAGCCCCAATTTATTTCTTTTTCTATAGTTCTATGGTAGGAAGGCTACTAAGACAGCCCCCAAAGATCCCTGACTCCTGGTATTCACATGGTTGTGAAATCTCCCTTCCTGAAGATTGGCTGAACCTAGTGACTTACTTCTAACCGAGGGAGTATGGCAAAGATGATGAGATGTCACTACATGATTACGTTGCAAAAGATTGTGGCTCTCGGTCTGCTAGCAGACTCTGCTGATGAAGGAAGCTGCCATGTTGGAGGGCCCCCTGTTGCAAGAAACTGCGAGCAGCCTCCAGCCAATAGTCAGTGAGGAACTGGGGTCCTCAGGCTAAGAGTCAGTGGAGAAGTGAATTTTGCCGACACTCATACGAGCTTGGAAGCAGATTCTTCCTCAGCCGAGACTTGATGTCTGCCGCTCTGATGACACCTCAATTGCAGTCAAGAGAGACCCTGAAGTAGAAGACCCAGTTAAAGGCCCACCCAGGTTTCTGACCCATGGGGATGAAAATACACATGTTTTAAGCCATTATATTTGGTGGTAATTTGTTATTCAGCAATAGATAACTCACACCAGTGCTATGGTTGTAATTCTGATAGTTGTCTTTAATCCATTTCCATTTCACCATGGTTTCTAAGGTTAGGAAGAAATCCAGCTTTATTTTTCAACAGAATTGTTTTGCATTTCAGCCCTGCCAGTTACATTCTGTCTCACAAGGTGAGGTAAGGGATGAAGAATGGCTTGAGGCAGTGCCTCCCTCACAGAAAGCAGGGGGAGAGAGGCGGCTGCAGACACGATTATTTCCTGCTGTGCCATCTCAGCCAGGGGCCATCGGAGGCCATGTTTTCCAAATGTGTCCGGCAATGGGTCTTTTCCTGGCTCACCCTTTCCTGTAGCTGAGTCCTCAGGGGCTTACTTTGGAACATAAATCACTGAGAAGGTTAAGACTTTGTCCCTGAAGTCTCCTCTGAGAGACAGTTCTCTCTGTAAGCATAAGGAAAAAAACCTGGGTTCTATTGCTGCATTTCCTACCTACCAGCTGTGCTCCATTGAGAGGATTCACTTCAGGTTTGTGGGCTCAGTTTCCTCATCTGTTGAGTGAAGTAGGTGGATAGGGTGACTTCTTTCCACCTTAACAGCTAAATGGAATGGAGCCATCTCTGCTCCTTGAGAAGCAACAGAAGGACTTTGGAGAGTGAGGCTTTCTACAGTCTGGAGGAGCAGAAAGATGCAGGTTGGAGCTCACCTAGAGCAGACTCAGGTCAGGGCCTGATGGATGGCTCTTTCCTCTGGCAGCAGGAGATGCTTCTGGGGGACCTGCCTGGTGTTCAGGACCTCCTCTTCTATACGAGGACCTCCGCTTTCTCAGATGGGATCAGATCTGTTAAAACAGCTCAAATATCTCACTGTGGGCTCTTGTCTCTTATCACAGCCACGATGCATTCTGACAAAGATTTCTGCCTTTAATTTCTAAGTCTATGCTAGGGAGAGAAATGAAATGTGTGTGATTCTGACTCACTTCAATGCAGTTCAAGGAGGTCCCACCCAGACAGCCCTTTGAAGTCACTCCTCCTAACGAGGGAGTCTCACTGCTCATCTGATCCACAGAGACAGGCGAGGAGGCATCCACATACCAAAGGCTTTCTAGATGGGTTTGGAACTTTTCAAAATGCTCAGCAGGGTCATAAGTTCCAGTCTCAGCAGCTCATAGTAAGTATGAAAGTTCCTTTGGGAAGATGCACTTTTGTGATAGACACTCAGATGTATGGGTTGTATGCATTATATGGATAGGGTGAAGTCACCGCCACCTGGGGCTGCTGAGTTACATACACAGGTGGTTCTGGTTAGAGGGAGAGCAGGTGACAGATTGATGTGGAATCTGATTAGCTCCTGCCTCACTTATGCTATTTCTTAAGTTGTCATTGAGAAACCCATAAACCCCAATGAAATAAACCAATACTACTAATACTACTAATGCTATGACCACTACACCCATTGTGCTTCCTGAGCGTTGCCATCTGATTTACACACCCCATCTCCTTGAATCCTCAAAACTGCGAAGGCAGAACACTTATTATCTCCATTGTACAAACAAGTAAGCAAAGGTGTGTTCCAGGGTCAGCCAACGAGGTGATGTGACAGTGACTATCAATTTATCATTGATTAAAAAAACTATGGACACGGGGCTTCCCTGGTGGCGCAGTGGTTGAGAGTCCGCCTGCCGATGCAGGGGACACGGGTTCGTGCCCCGGTCCGGGAAGATCCCACATGCCGCGGAGCGGCTGGGCCCGTGAGCCATGGCCGCTGAGCCTGCGCGTCCGGAGCCTGTGCTCTGCAACGGGAGAGGCCACAACGGTGAGAGGCCTGCGTACCGCAAAAACAAACAAACAAACAAACAAAAAACTATGGACAAAGTTAGGAGACAAATGACAGATTAGGAAATGACGCTTGCAATTTTTTTGACCAACAAGGGGATATAGCAAGATAATGCAAAGAACACCAGCAGATAGAGAAGAAACAACCCAGGAAAGAGGCAAAGGGTGTGAAACAAGCAATTTACAAAAGAAGAAATCCAAAGTGTTAAAACCGTATAAAGAGAT
Organism: Mesoplodon densirostris; assembly: GCF_025265405.1. Taxonomy (NCBI): domain Eukaryota; kingdom Metazoa; phylum Chordata; class Mammalia; order Artiodactyla; family Ziphiidae; genus Mesoplodon; species Mesoplodon densirostris. The sequence goes on along the minus strand of NC_082679.1, from coordinate 19,576,736 downwards.
GTTCCGACCCATGAGTAATCAGAGAAATGCCAATGAAAACAATGAGGAGATGCCCCTTTGTATCTATTGGACGGGCATAAAAGATGATGCTAATCACTGGCAGGACATGAAGCTACAGGAACTCTTACGGAGAGTGAGTGGGGGTGTGGACCAATGCAAGCATTCTGGAAAACAGTCAGGCAGAGGTGAGTCAAAATGACAATCAGGATCTTCTTTGACTGGGCATTTGTGCTCCTCAGTACACGTTTCTAAGAAATTCTCACACAGGTCCAACAGAAGGCCCTGAGCAAAGTTGTTCATTGCAGCCTTGCCTATGGCTCTGGAGAGCTGGAAGAAACCTGAGCATCCATCTCGGGGGGGCGGAAGACGTGTCATCTGGTGGATGCCCACCTTGGGGTACCATGCAGCAGTAGAAGCTGCAGACTGAGAGCACATGACAACAGGCACAGGTATAAAAACACAGGGCTCGGTGAAAACAGTCAGAAGCAGAATAAGATCATGAATGCACTGCCCTTTGCACAAATTAAGAAACACTTATGCAAGAAACATCCAGTCACACTTGGAGGGAAACAGCAAAGGAATGGGAGTGGAGATGGGTAAGGGATCAAAGAGGGGGGAGTAGCTGGATGAGGTGGCGATGTGGGGGCAGTATTAACTTGATATGGGAGAGGTCATTTGAACTGGCTCAAAGGTTAACAGGTAAAAGCCCGTGAAGGACAGAGATGAAGAAGTAGAGGATGGAGGGGTAAGTAAGGGACAGAGAGAAATCCTGACGAGAAGGGAGTGAATGAATTCGCCGACACACGTGTTTGCTCTGGACAGGTAGAGGGGCACTTCTTCTATCGCCATGGAAGAGAAAGGAAAAACAGATAGAGTTAACTCTTGAGAATGGAATGGCAGAAACTTGAAGGGCTTCCCTTTTGGTGGCCTCTATGTTTTCTATAAGACATTTTGCCACATGACTTCGTGAGAGTAAATAAACAGATGGCACGGTCAAGCGTTTGAAAAGAATAGAGAAGTTTGAAAAGAGCTAGATAAAGGATTGGTGGGCAGGTGGAGTGAAGGGATGGGTCCTGGAGAGGGAAGAAGGGAAGAAAGAGGGAGGACAGTAGGAGAAAGCAGAGGGCTGGGGGGTCAAAGGGCCTGATGAGGCCAAGAACACAAGCACTGGGGACACTGAGCAAAAGCCAGAAGAAGCAGTGGTCGTGGTCGTGGTGGCCACAGTCACAGCATAGTCTGTGGGCATGTTAAATGCCCCTGGGGAACAGTGTTGGGAAGGTCAGAGCCAGTGGTTGGCTGGGGACTGGATTTTGGGGGGAAGGAGCTGGAAGATGATGTTGCTTAAGGTAAGGGCAAGATTTGTGCTGGAGAGGATGTCTTCGGTTCTCTCCCAACACTTTAACACACAGGGAAGGGGGTGGCCAATTCCCCAAAGAAGGAAAAGAATAAGATGCCAGAGGAGAAGAAGGAACTCATGTGTCTTGGCCCAACATGTCTTCATGAGGTCACATACACACTTCTCTACACCCCGGCCTTGACCCTCAGCTCTGAAAGCTGGAGCCTCCCATCCTCACTGACCTGATGAAGGAGTTGTCGCGGCAGAAATGTTCAGAGAAAGAAATAAGGGGAAAATTCTAAGCTAAGGAGCTTCAAAATAGCAGAGCCAACTGTTTGAAAGAAAAAGTTTTTGAGATTCCAAGCCTATAGTGTTTGCCATAGGCTAACATTTTGGAGGCACAAATGGTGAGGTTATTCCACACCCAATAAGGACCTAAGAGGAGGGTGAGGAGAGCTGCATGGATAGGTATATAGTGCCAGCAGGGGGACAGTGATGGGAAAAAGGAAGGAACAAAGTCATCCCACTGCCCTCGTCCCCAGCATGACTGGCTGTGCCTGGAGCCGTGACAGTCACCCTCAGCCCCTCTGGTGAAGGCTGGTGAGGACAGTGGCCAGCCTGACACCTGCTGGCCATTCTGCAGGCAAGGCTTATCTCTTCTCCAAGGTGAGATTGATTCACCTGATGTGGATCATCATCCACTTCATAACACAAGCCACTCCTAAACTTCACTCCCTGTGAGATGGGCTATAGGGCCTTGGATTCATGGGGACAGAGGTGAAGTATGGAAGGGAAGACCTTTTTCCTTTCCACAGAGGAAGGAGGGTTATTATCCAAAATATTTAACAACCTTTATTATTATTAATTATTTTTGTTTTTGCCACACCCCACCACATGGCTTGTGGGATCTTAGTTCCCTGGCCAGAGACTGAACCCCTGCCCTTGGCAGTGGAAGAGTGGAGTCCTAACCACTGGACCACCAGGGAATTTCCTAACAATCTCTATTGTACAAACAAAATGGGTGCAGGTTGCTGGAACCTGCTAGTCATGGGCTCTTGGGTTGCTGGGCTGTAATTCAGGGGTCTGGACGAGGACTGGGGTGGCCAGGGTGGTGGGGGAACTTTGGGGGCTCTTTGCCAACCAGGACGATGCTATTTCAATATTTTAACCACAGATGTAACTATCCTGGTGCATTTTGGCCCTTGGGTGGGCCCCCGAACACCACACCCTTGGTCAGAACTGGGGTGCAGCACTCTTGTTTATTGTAGGAAAGTAAATCAGACAGTGGACTGACAGCATCAGGTCCTGAGAGAAGCCTAGACCCGCAGGGCAGGGCCGGGAATGACAAGGCTGGGGACACATCTAGGCGCGGCATTAGGGGCTTTGCAACAAAACACCTGATCCACAGGAGTATCTCTGGATGGAAATTCAGATCCTATGAAAACCCTAGGAGCTGAAATTCCTTGTGCGTAGGGGAAGCCTCCCCAAATTCTCCAAGTTACAACAGCATCTGTGCACCCAACTGCTGATCTCCATGTAGGCCCACGTAGAGATTGAGGCTGATTCTAGACACTGAGTCTGTCTGGGGTGATGATCTCTCCTGCTTAGACCACATCATTCCAAAGTGAGCATCCCCTGTAGATGGCTTCTGTAGCTGCTAGGCAGGCAGGTGCCAGGTGCAGATTTGTGATTTGGAGGTGCAGGCCACTGGTGTTGAGTTTGGGGTCCAGCCAGGCTGAGGAGCCGTGAGTTTTGAGAAGGTGATTGGGTACCTTGTGTGGCTGGGGAGGAAACCCCCAAGTGATGGCCCAGATCAGATGCAGAGATGCATGTTTGCGCTCATTCTGGGATGACAGGGACATCACCATTCTATGGTTCACTGGCTCACAAAGGACTGGGAGAAGCAATCAAGGTCATGAGTACACGAGACGATTGAACCACAATCACCATCATTGGGGTGGGGGGTGTAGTCTGCAGTGTTCATTCCGTCATGGAGGCAAGAGGCTGAGGGGAAACCTGGGCATGTTCCAAACACAATCAAATCCTGCAGGCATTAGGAGCATTTCCTAATCCACATTGCTCCATGCCAGGATGCTGAAACACTGAAGGACCATTACCCCCTGGCCCTTCTATTTCTGTCTGCTGTGAGCGCTCCTTTGGAAATGGTGGGGAATTTGCATTTATCAGAAAATTGCTTACTTACTCTAATCAGCTATTTTTAAGGTTTTATTTTAGCTAGATAATGAATAAGACTAAATTGATGTCAGTCATGAAGTAATTTTAACCAATACCTTCAAAAGTCTATAATACCAAATATTGGAAAATTATATGTAGGGTAATCTAAATAATGAGATGTTAAAATTTCTTGGATCCCAGGAACCCCTCTATTCATTTTGTTCTTCTCTCTCTTTCAACCTCACTGTGGGAGGCTCCATCGCTGACATCTTTATATATGATGTTCTCATTTCAAAATGCTACTGAACCTTCAAGTGAATACTTGCGTATGATCCTTGAATACAAAAATACTTAAATCAAGATTTTTATATTTTGGTGCAGTGAGCCAGAATGCATAGGGAGAATTGGGAAGGCTTAGCTCTGGACTCTACCTCGGGAAGGCAGGAAAGGTCCTTCTATGGAAGGGATGTTATTGGTAGGGGAAGGATACAGATGCCTTGGGGGATACTGAAAGACCAAGCAGGGAAAAACATCCTCACCTCTGTAACCAGGGGCAAGTGCAGATTCCAAGTAGTGAGAACAAATGACTTTTTCTAAGGACCTCGAATGATGCTCCAATAGGAAAGAGTACAAAAGGAACTTCCCTGGTGGTTCAGTGGTTAAGAATCTACCTGCTAATGCAGGGGACATGGGTTCGAGCTCTGGTCAGGGAAGATCCCACATGCCGCGGAGCAACTAAGCCCGTGTGCCACAACTACTGAGCCTGTGCTCTAAAGCGTGCGAGCCACAACTACTGAGCCCACGTGCCACAACTACTGAAGCCCACGCACCTAGAGCCCCTGCTCCACAGCAAGAGAAGCCACCCACAATGAGAAGCCTGCGCACCGCAAAGAAGAGTAGCCCCGGCTCGCCACAACTAGAGAAAGCTCGTGCACAGCAACGAAGACCCAATGCAGCCAAAAATAAATAAATACATAAATAATTTTTTTTAATTAAAAAAAAAGCAAGAGTACAAAAAAATGGGTGCTCTGCCCATCACAGGTGGCCTCCTTTGTCTGCAGAGGAGAAAGTGGAAGGCGGCATCCACAGGGCCCGGAGGTGGTGGTGCCTGGGGAGGTCTGCATGAAGATTTGGCAGGTCCCTGGCCACAGCCTGCTAGTTTTCTTCATGATTCTAGTTTCATACCAAAGAGAGAGAAAGAACAATTTGCTTGTGCGTTAAAGAAGGGTGAAGGGAATCTGCATCCATGTACTGGTCGCTCACAATGTGCCAGGAGCTGGACTAGATGCTTCATTGATGTGACTGAACTTGGTATCACAGTGAGCTATATGTTTGCTATTATCACACTTTCCTATGGATGAGAGACCAGAAGCTTAGAAAGGTGTCATGATCGCATATATGGGGAGAGGCAAAACAAGAATTCGAACCCAGATCCACCTAGTTCTGGAGCTCACGCCCTCAAGAGAGTTGCCGGGGCTCAGGGAAGACCTCTGGTGTCAGTGACTGAGCCACAGATCCAATTGAAGGGGTGGCCTCTGAATGTTTAGTAAGGGTTACATTTTGCCAAAATTGGTCAAATGTTTTAAAAATGGTGAGACCAACGGGAAAACTTTCGTTTACAGAAAGACCTTAGTTTATTTTGGCACTAAGCCTGCCTTGGTTTTGTTGGGGAAGTTTTGGTCCTCCCCGCTCTTGGAGTCTATAGGGCTAGTGACCTGTCAGCCTTGCCCAGAATGGCAAGGTTGCCAGCCAGTGAGGACAGCAGAAGGTAAGGCTGTTGGCACCTTGCCAGCGCATAAGCATAGCATGGAGGAGGGTGCCATGGGCTGGAAAAGTCACATAGTGTCCTTTCTGCTATTGTTTGTTTGTTTAGACGGGGAATAGGAATATTCCTACTCAGCCTTTAAATCTCAGCTCATATGCGACCACCTGCAAAAAAAACCTCCCCAGATACCAGGAGGCAGGGTTAGAGGCCCTGTAAAAGCACTGGGCCTGCCCGACACTTGATGATATGTGACAGTGTGTGTTTATATTTCTGTCTCCCCCACTAGACAGCAAGCTGTGTGAGAGCAGAGACTAAGTCTAGCGCCGTGGCTGTGGCGAAAGAGTTCTAGAGATGAAGTGGGTGTGCTCTTGAGGCTGTGATGGAGAAAGGAAAAGCAGGATACAGCTTGGACCAGTGGTCCAAAGAGAGATGGGCATCCAGAATGCTGATCCCCACACACTCCAAAGCAGAGTGAGTCTCTGGCCCAGTGGCCTCCTTGGGACCCTTCTCTGGATTGGTGGGTGGGATGGTGGGCTGCGCTGGTCCACTGCAGGGTAAGGCTGCTCAGTGAGGGAGTCCTGGACCTGGGCCTGTCTGTTTGGCCAACCCATTGGGAAGTTCCTTCCTGCAATTGACATTCCTTCAAATGCAACAGCAGCATCAGAAGCATGAGCAGAGCCTGGAAGATGTAAGCAGTGGCCTCACTCTCCGCCCCTATGGTCCACTGACTATTGACTGAGACTCTGGTGCCAGGTGCTGGGATTGGAAATGTCTTATTCTCAAATGAAAAGATGAGATCTTGATCTCAAGGTCAAGTGATACAGAGGAGGAAAAGAGACAGAGATAGCAGAAGAGAGGGGCGATGGTGAAGCTTAGGGAGAATAGCAGGCAGGAAGGAGAAAGTTACAGATTCATCTAAAATCCACACAGGAAACCAAACTCCAGCTTAAGCACTGTGACAGAGGGGGGCCCGCTTGGCCCAGCTCCATTCTTCCCACCCACAGGAAAATTTAAAAACATATTTTACTCTTTTCTCTGATACTCAGTTCCCCTGAGGAATATTTTTGTTTTGCTTTGTTTTGCTGTTTTTTTTAAAGGAAAGATGTTCACGGGAGGTTATAAAACACATATAATTTACTCACGGTAATTGCCCACATGTTATTTATGTGCCGTGCTGGCAGTGAAACAGAGAAGAACGCCTTGATCAATGCATTAGTCCAATCACGGGGCTCCTGCTCTTAATTTCTTTTGTTGGTAATTTCCATACTCGGGCAGCAATGCGTAGAATTATCTCGATTTACAGATCTCGGGACCCCGGGGAAGATCTCTTTGGAGCCATTTCTGTCTCCTGGGGAGTTTGCTATTTATTCAATACTGAGTTTGAAAGCCCTATAATACAGATTCAACAACTCCAAATAACTCCTTAGACGTGTAGTGGATCTCCATGACATTTCCCCTTATTTATTTATTTATTTATTTATTTCTATTTTTATTTTTTTGCGGTACACGGGCCTCTCACTGCTGTGGCCTCTCCCGTTGCAGAGCACAGGCTCCGGACGCGCAGGCTCAGCGGCCATGGCTCACGGGCCCAGCCACTCCGCGGCATGTGGGATCTTCCCGGACCGGGGCACGAACCCATGTCCCCTGCATCGGCAGGCGGGCTCTCAACCACTGCGCCACCAGGGAAGCCCTTCCCCTTTTTTAATTGGTAAATTTGGGGGGCTAAGAATTAGATCATAGAAAGCTATTAAGAACAACTTTAGGTCATGGGAAGCCATGATTTGATACATTTGGCCAGGAAACAAACACACTCTAACAAACATATTACTTTTTCTTCTCTTTCCTTCTTTCGGGTCAGTAGCTTGCTTTGGTTTAGCGCCTGCAGGGAAAGGGTATAATCCCTCAAACAGCCAAACAGGTGTGGGAGACCAAAGTCCTTCTACTGAGCAAAGCCCTTCAGAGGAGCCCATGGGCAGGTAAAGCCTCCTTTCCTAATCCAGTATCACAGATATTCCAGACTCTGAACCTCAAAGGGTGTGGCCAAGAGGCCAAAGAAGAGATGGGCGAGCAGCTGTCAGAGGACAGCCCAGAAGGTCCTGGGTTTTTTTGGGTTCTTTTGCGGTATGCGGTCCTCTCACTGCTGTGGCCTCTCCCATTGCGGAGCACAGGCTCAGGATGCGCAGGCTCAACGGCCATGGCTCACGGGCCCAGCCACTACGCGGCATGTGCGATCTTCCCGGACCGGGGCACGAACCCATGTCCCCTGCATCGGCAGGTGGACTCTCAACCACTGCGCCACCAAGGAAGCCCGGTCCTGGGGTTTTTGATCAGCAATCAGCACCAACATTCTCATACAGTCAACACTCACCAATGATGATAATAACTATCTGTATTGGGCTTGCCGTTTCACGGTCAGCATCCCATATCATCTCAACAGCCCTGGGGATAGATGCTGTTCGTATTCTTATTTTATATACAAGGAAATTGAGCCTCTGAGAGGTCTAGGCACGTGTCCAAAGTCTCACCCAGGTGGTAAGTGACGGAAGGGGGATGTAAACCAGCTTCTGTCTGATTCCAGAGACACCTTTCATGCCAAAACGGGTGAGTTGTCACTTCTCAGAAACAGTCGGCCAAACACGCTGACCTCTCTCGGGCAGTAGAGTGACCAGCTGCTCCGGTTTGCTGGGGACTGAAGGGTTCCCAGGACACGGGACTTTCAATGCTAAAACTGGGAAAGTTCTGGAAAAACTGGGACAAGCTGTTTTCCTTATCTGGAAGTGACGCTGAAACAAGAACTACTATAAGAGTGTTAGCACTCAAAACCGTAGGAACAAAACTAAGTAGCAAATAAGTGGTTTGAGGGTGGGATGCAACCTTCTGATGAGTTGTATTTGACCTGCAGAGTGTTCCTAAGGTTCTTAAAGTAGACTATTGTTGAAATTCAGGAGATTTCATATGGGAAGTTAGATCTCATGCTTCTCTTAAAAAATAGAAAGATCAGATCTCAGAGGGGCTATAGTCCCAGTGAGGTTGAAGGCAGAAGCCTCCTTTACCGGACACCTACTTACTTGACCTGTTCCTGCCAGGCTCACCTCTCTCCTTAGGTCACCTGCTGGGCTCTCATAGACAGCTGAGTTTGGGGTGTCTGGCATAGAGAGTGTTGCCCCCTGGTAAATCCCAGCAGGACCCCAAAAGATTTCATCCATTTGTAAGTTCTTTCTCTCTCGGCCTTACTGTCCTTTCCAGGTTGAATATTCTAGAGTCCCACGCAAAAGAGCAACTTCCTGTTAAACCTGAATCCCAAACAATTCTCAAATACCCAGGAAGTGTACGTGCCCCTAATCACTGCTCACAGTGAGGGCTGGTGGCTCGGGGCTGGGGAAGCGCCCTGGAATTCTGATGGGGAAAGGAACATCTTCATGCAAGGGTTTGCAGAAAAAAGATAGTCCCTAAATTTTATTGTTTGAAATTTGTGGCAATGTCTAACTGACGATTATGTAGGATCTCAGAGCTTAGAACACGTTTTTGCCTATATTGCCCGTTCACGGCAACTGTGGGAGGAAGGCAATGTGGGAGGGTGAGTGGATGAAGCTCAGAGAGGCTGAAGGGCCCTAGCCCAGCACCTTCCACTCCCAGTCCCATTCCTTTCTCAGCACCACGTGCTAAAGCTTTATTAACCAGAATGTCCAATTCACCAGAACATGCTTTTGTCTTGGAGATCCCCCCAGACTGATATGCTCCAGAGGAAACTTCCCTGGAGCATCAGCCTTCTTCTGCACCTCCTTTTCTTACTTATATGCTTTTCTGCTGGCTGGCGACGCCACATTTCTGAGCTTGTTTTGCAGGGCTCATTGCTACAGGCCAGGTAGGTTGCAGGCTGGGCCTGCAACTCCCACCCCTCCCTGTGAACGAGCAGCCTCAGCAGCTCCCTCGGAAGCTCAGCCAACTGAGAGCCTGACAAAGACAACAGGTGATTCTTCCTCTCCATGACCCAGCCAGGGAGAGCCTCACGGATGTTCTCACTATGTACCCCGACCTTGCAGTCTTACACTTCTGGCTGAACAAGAGACAAACAGCTCCTCTCCACTTGGCTGTGTGCAGCTTAACGAATGCGTATGAAGACTGTATAAATAATTCACATCACTCAGGAGGTGGCGAGCTGAACAAGTCCCTTCTGGTTACATTTATTTAAAGATAAGGTGAAACTAAGTGAGTGATGCCCCAGTTACAAAGGCCAGGGTCCAAAGGGGCTTGGGACACTCTAAGTTACACCACCAGAGTGATTTGTGCAGAATTATGTCAACTTAGAGATCCTGGCACCTTGGGGGACGAGGAAATGTCTTATCTCTAAGAAAAGTGATGCACGATGAGTAATTCCCAAGGACAGCCTATGAGCTAATTCCACAGAATTCATCTGGGCTCTGGCAGGAACCAAATTTCTGTTTCAAGCGAAAAGGACCTCTGAACTAGTGACCTTGCCAATGTGGTTTTCTCTTGGAAACGTCACTCAGGGACTCCCCGGAGGCAGGCCCTGGCTCCCTGGTGTGGGTCCTTCCAGTCCAAGAAGCTGTTGTTTCCACAAGCACTGGTGCGCTTCCAAAGGCACTAGAGGGTATTTGATTTGAATCAGTAGGCGAGAATAAATATCGTTTTGAAGCTTGAGTGAGGGCAGCATCCATGATCGGAAGCTTTACTAGAAAAGGTTGGGCAGTGCCCGTACACCCGGGAGAAGTGTCCTCTCCTGCCTGGATTTTACCTTTCTTATTCTGTAGCCACGTTTTCATTTTTTTCCCCCTCCCTTTTCCCACAGTGCCCCCTAAATATTTCCACGGGAGACTTTGAGAACATTGTAATAAGGAAATTGTATCGCCAGCTGACAATAAAATTTATGAAGCAAAGCATCCTCTGTTAATGCTGCCCAAACGTCTTTGTTTCTTGAACGGCCAAGATGCTGCGAATATTCCAAGTCAGTAACCCTGCCTCCAACAGGCGGTGAAAAACAGTTAGCGAGGCTGACAGATCGATGCAGCCACGATGCAATAATCCTTGCTGCGTTGGACTTTGTATTTAAACACTTATTTTATGTTTAATTAATTTCTCCAAAGTGGAAAACTCCCAGGCTGCCTTTGAAGCAGGCAGTTTGTTTAAAAGATTTTGTTTTAAGAATAAGAGAAAGGAAGGAAGGCTGGAAATTGGGGGGAAAGGTTTATGTTTTTCCTGTTGTTTTTTCAAATATGACGTGACATCGTGAAAAAGCCTCCTGAAAGTGCAATTCTTTGTGTGATGGAAGAGAGGAGCACCTATAGTCTCACTTCATCAAAGAAACAGACATGTATCTATAATTTATGCTTTGCTTTAAGCTTCTGCTGATCTGATGTGGCTTTTTTAAGACAACACAGGCAGCCCTGGCATCACTTGTCAATCACTGGGGCATGCTCAAATCGTAAACCATTAGCAGAAGAGACGGTGGAGTTTCTTTAATGACGCTTTTATATGGGGCATGCTGGCAGTGAAACAGAGAGGGTCTGACTTGATCAATGCATTAGTCTAATCACAGAGTTCGTGTGCTTAATTTCTTTTGTCGGCAATTTCCATACACAGGCTGCGTTCAGGATCCTCGCAAAGACCCGTTCGGAGCCCTGCGTGACATGTGCAGTCACCTCTGCTGGATGCCGCTCAGTGGGAAGTGATGTCTGCAAGAGAGGGACCAGGCAGGCTGGACGGTTGCCTTTGAATCCTGTCTCGCGGTGAAGACCAGGAACACCCACCCCACCCAGCCTTGGCTCCAGACCCGGCCGGGGTGACTGCCAGCCCGGTGGCAGACCTTGCCCTGCCAATCTTGGCCCCCTCGGTGATTCTGTTGCCGTGCTCGCCAAAAGCAGAATCCGTGTATAATGAACAAGTTTCATGTTCAACATTTTAAGTGTCTATTTATGAGTCCCGATAATTAGCCCTTTGTCTGCAATTCCAGCGATGATGATTAGAATTTCATCTCTTGTTATTAGTGTCGTTCCCCAAACTCGTCCGCCTCGCCTGGAGGATCACAAGAAGGCGGGCACCTGATGGACAAGGAGATGGGCAATTTGGGGAGTGGGGATCCCTTCCCTGTCCCGCCCTCCAGCATCCGACCTTCTTTGATCCACTTCTTCTCCAGTTTTACCTGCTTTCAGACTTCTTGGAATCAGTCTTCTTTGCTTTTGTTCTTAAACTTGTTTTCTGCTCACCCTGCTCTTAGCCCTAAAGGCTGCATTTTTTTACCTAATGCCCTACCCACAATATTGGTGCCTTTTGCAAAATCTTGTCAGGATGCTGTGAGGTTTAAGGTTCTTTCTAAATGAATCATTCCCAGAATCAAAATATTATGAGGGAGGCCAAATTATCTCTAATTATAACCGCCAGAAAACGAGAGAACTTTCCCAACCAACGGAACCGGGGAAACAACCTACAGAAATATTTGCAA